>NW_027097525.1:0-60000 GCF_019320115.1 Miscanthus floridulus
AAAAAATAAAAAAAACTTTGTCGAGAGCCACCGTCCGACGCTCGGCAAAGAAATTAAAAAAAACTTTGCCGAGTGCCATCTCGAGCGGCGCTCGACAAAGAATTAAGAAAAAATAAAAATAAAAAACTTTGCCGAGTGCCAGCCGGGGCGGCGCTTAGTAAAGAATTTTAAAAAAATAAAAAACTTTGCCGAGTGTTGTCCGGGTTGGCACTTGGCAAAGCCGCCGTCACCGTTTCCTGCGCCGTGACAGCTCGTTTTCTTTGCCGAGTGCTGTCTCGGACAAATAACTCTCGGCAAAGGCTGTTTTGCCGGCCATTTTTTTTCCCAAGTGTCCTTTGCCGAGTGCGGCACTCGACAAAGCCTTTGCCGAGTGCAGCACTCAACAAAGCCTTCGCCGAATGTATTTAGGGCTTTGCCTAGGGCCGTAGGCACTTGGCAAAGCGTCTTAATGCAGTAGTGATGGGTCATCATCATCCATCAGATCAGTGTCGGCCAACTCAAAGATCGATCAGAATCAAACGATGCCCACGCGAAACACGAGCCATTAGGCCCTGTTTGCGTAAACTCATAATTGGATTAACTAACTCAGAATCAACGAGAAGTATGCCAATGATTAATACGAAAAATGATGGTGATTTAATTATCTGACGATATTCATGACCCATAGCGCAGTTCTGGTAGGGTGACGGCGACGACCATATGTTTGGTTCCCCTGAATTGGACTAAATTGAATTACATTCCGGATACTGGCCCGTTTGGGTGACCCCAGAATCGAATTCACCATTTCAGCCCGTTTCCGACCGATGAAATGGTGGCCTGCTACCGATTCGGACCCCAGCCCACCCGAAACGCTCAAAATCCCCCTCCCGACGCCGCTCCCTCCCCGACTCGACTCCATCGTGCCGCCGCCATGGCGTAGCTTCTCCGCACCGCCGCCACCTCCACCGCCGCAGAGCTTCACCTGCGCGGCCTGGATCCAGATCGCAAGGTTCCCATGCAGCTGCCCTCGACCTGCCCGTGCGCCGCCCTCGACCTGCCCGCGTGCCCACGCCGCCGTAGATCCTCTCCCGTGTCGCCATCGCCTCGGACAACGACACCAGAACTCCGCCTCCGCAGGTGAGCTCGCCTCCAAACACATCTCCTTCCCTATTCCTCGATCCGTTAGGGCTTGAAGTTTGAACCGCATTTTCACCGTTTCTTAGGTCTTGGAACTCACCGCCAGTGGCGGATCCAAAGGGGGGGCTGGGGGGGCTCCAGCCCCCCCTAATTTCTTGATTTCAATGCTAATTACTGTAGCAAAAACTTGATTTCACCGTTAAATCTTCGTGCAAATCAACATCTCTGTTGTTTTAGCCCCCCCTTATCCCGCATCCCACATCCGCCACTGCTCACCGCTCAAGGTTATCGACTTTTCGCCTCTCCATCTTCTTCAAGCCTGGTGAGTCAGACTTGGATCCTCTCCCGTTTTTTTTTTCTATGGATCCAGTGATGGCATAACTCTGGCTTCCTGCATGGGGTTTGATTGTGTGACGGCATGTAGGTTAGATGCATGAGCTGCATATATAGATTGGCATAGATCAGTAGCGGATGGATCGGCGGTAGATATGCAGCGAGGAGCTCTAGACATAGAGAGAGATTTGTGCAAGCAAGCTAAGGAGATGGGGATGGCTAGCCTTGCTGATGAGTGGCATATGCACGTGCGAGTGAGCAAGAGAATTTGCCCATATTCATAACCTCTGGTACTGACTGATTAGTTGGCATAAATGATTACTGGTGCATATTTTGAAAGGATATTTCATTTAACAGCATGCATTGTAGTAGCAGCAATATATTATAAATTGTTAGTTTTAGATAGATGATTGGTATCATGCGGTAGTGCACTGGTTCTGTAAAGCGGATAGGTTTTCTTTTCCCCTCTTTTGTAGTAGTTAGACATATGAGGTTTCCTTTTGACAAATATTAGGATAACCTATTGTATTAATTTTGGTTCTGTAATAGGGTTATTACAGAACAAAATGTTATTTTGTTTACAGAGAATTGCTCACAGCTTCAACTTGATCAACTTGTGGCTGTTGCCATATATTCCATGTTATTAGATTGAAGAATATATCACATCATGCTATATCTTCCATGGTTTTTTGTTTACTTATTATGCACACTTGACACTTAGCTTCAGATACAGTGCACTTGAGTTACAGGTTAAAATTAGGATATATGATTCCTACTAGATGCTGAACTGGTTCCGCAAGTCAAAATAAAATGTATTTGCAGATAGGATGCATTGCAGATTCAACGTACATGGTTTACACAATATCAGTTTATTAGATCCGGATCGCAACGTACATGCTATATCAGTCAATAACAAATACCGATATAATTATTATGCCTCTTTCAGTCTGAACTGTAATGATAAACCTGAATTATGTGGAGTACCTTGAGCTAACAAGTTTCTGGAGTTTGAATTTTATTTGCACAGGAGATATGTCCTGCTGTATATTTTATTGTAAAATATATGCTGATGTGGATCAGCTAGCATGTCTAATTGACATGTAAACTTATTGCATATATGTTTTAGATGTCAGATCATTACACACAATTGGTTTCTAACAATAGAAGTGAGGAGGAAAGGAGGAGAAGAAAGAGAAAGAGAGTTGTTGTTGCATTGGTAGTTTCAATGATGGCCTTGATTGCAAAGAGGTATCATCGAAGAAGACCTAGACACCTAGCAGATGCCAATTAGGTTCTAGAGAGAATGATTCAGGAGAGAAAACAGATGTTAAGAAATCTGTACCGGGGCTCAAACACCTATTGTTATGACAGTTTTCGCCTAACAAAGACCTCTTTTGCTGACCTTTGTGCCATCTTAAGGGAGAGATGTGGTCTGCAGGATACCCTAAATGTGTCACTGTGTTCCTGTTCTGTTATTCTCAATCAGATCAGAGGTTGCAGCTGGCCAGACTGGCATATATTTTTTTTGTTACTACTTGAGCTTGCACATACTTACTCTCACTCTGTGACAGAAAAGGCCTCAGCCACAGTAAGTGGCTAAGGGGTTGTCTGACAGACGACGCTGAAAATTCCCTATTTGCACCTTCACATACCAGCCAGTGAATCTCTCTGCTTTTTCTGTTCTCTCTTTCCTCATCGTCACCCCATCTATCGGCTACAATCTCCAGGCCTCCATCTTGTTGCAATCGAAATTCAGACTCATCTTTTCCTGAATCTGACTTCATCAACAAATCAAATCTGACTTCACCAATACTGTACCTGTACTACTAGTACTCTTGGGCCGTGTTTAGTTCGGCCCCGGATTCGGCGCCGCCGGATTCCGGGGGTACTGTAGCTACACTGTTGAACACTGTAGTATTTTGTTTTTATTTGGTAATAATTGTCCCATCGTTGACTAATTAGACTCAAAACGTTCATCTCGCAAAGTACAACCAAACTGTGCAATTAGTTTTTGATTTCGTCAACATTTAGTACTCCATACATGTACCGCAAATTTGATGTGATGGAGAATCTTCTTTTTGCATAGTGCCAAATTCTAGAAAATGGAGGAACTAAACATGGCCTTGATGATTTGTCGCAGCATACTCTCCCGGCCCCTGACTCCACCTGCATGCTGCATGCACTGTTCTTCTGATCATCACTCAATCTTCTCTACTATAACCTACAGGCCCCTCCTATACTACTCTCTCCAACTGTAACACATCATCTCTGACTTTGCCATAAAATTGCAGACATGCTAGCTTTTACTCAACAACACATCTGTCAATACTACTCTACCCACTTCTCTTGCCCCGCAGTCTCCTCACTTCTGATCTCCTGCCGACCACCACTGCTAAACTGCTCAACAAAGTAATCTGTCCTCACAACTACTCTTATATAACTAAGGCCTCAACAAGATGAAGTGCAGGTGCACTTTTATTTTCCAGAAATTGTGAAGGGTTTAGGGTTTGGATGGCCAAGCTGGGCGCATTTGCTACTGGCATATTTTGGCCACAATAAAAGCACAATAGCTTTTTTTTTTCTCTATGAGAATGTACTAACATTACTACCGTTGCCTCCAGTAAAAAAATAAAGATGTTTAAGATAAGGCAAATGACTTCCTCGCTATTTGTTTTGCTTGTCTGGAACAACAGAAAGTAAACCCCTAGTCTGAATCGATTCAGGAATACAAAGTCTGAGACCATTTGCTATTCTAAAATACCATTGGTAATGTATATTCCCTGTTTTGTGACATGCAGAGATAGTATTCATGTGGTCTGCAGTTTTACTGCAGTTCTCTTTCACACTGCAAGGCAGTTCTACCTGCTCCTTTTGATGCAATTACTAGTGATGGATGTTTAACTACAAACTATCTCTGCAGAAAAACAAAGAAGCTAAAGGCTACAGGAATAAAGTCATCAAGTATTGGGAGTCTATTAGTCTAGTTTATTGCAAGGATCATGCCAATGGAGAGGCGGCTCGTACAGCATCTGAGAGCTCAAGGGAGATGGCTAAAGAAGGTGGTAGCAGCAAAGATCTAGCTGGGTCAACAACAACCTCAGGAAATTTGAAGAGGCAAAGGTCAGATGACTCATTTAACTCAATGTGATGTGAGAAATTGGATATGTTCAAGACAGTGCTCCAGGAAGATGCACCACCAAAGCCGCCTCCATCATCTGAAGTACTTGCAGCACTAAAAGAGGTCGAAGGACTTGACTCTGATACCGAGCTTGAAGTGTATGACATCCTCACTTCTGATGCTCGCAAGTTTGAGTCTATGATAGCCCTACCATTACACAGGAGAAAGAAGTGGCTACTAAAGCAGCTTAAGAAGTGATTAGAGTACTGTTCTAAGCAATATTATTGTGTAATGCTTCTACCTAGTCATGTGTCATGCTATTTTGTCTCTTGTACTGTGTACTTGATTCTATCTATAACTTCATGATATAATGATTTGACCAAGGGGAGGGACGTCCTCCTGATTTTCATCTTAAGAAGTTGGTGCCGTGACTCGAACCCGGGCTGGCTCAACCAACTGCTTCTTTGGCGTGTTGTGCTGACCAGTTGCACCGTGAGAGTGTTGGCAACTTCATGATATAATGATGTACTTGTTTCAATATATTGTGGTGATGTACTATTCTAAGCACGCAAATGGTTAGCACCAGTTCAGAAAATGACTTGTGTTCTTGAGAAATGCAGAAATTGAAAATTAGGGTGTTCATTTTGTCTTGTTTCATTGTTTTATTTCAGGCTCAATCTGCAGAAAGCTTTTATCTTGTTTCAATTTGCAGAAAGCGGTCTTGTTCGCTTGGGTGATAAGCCATGGCTGAAAGTACTGTTGGCTGATTTGTTGTGAGAGAAAAATACTGTTCGTTGGTTGAAAAAGTACGACTTATAAGCCAAACGAACAGTGCGTTTGATTTTAATTCAAATCTGTACAAAGCTTTTGTCTTGTTTCAATCAGCAGAAAGCTTTTGATATATATTAAAATGGAGCTGTATTTTTGCTCCATAAAGCTCTGTATTGGACAGTGCATAGAGTATTCCACAACTGTAATGCTAGAGGGAAGAGAGAGAGAAGAGAGGAGAGAGTGAGCGTGAGATAGAGAGAGAGAAGAGAGGAGAGAGTGAGCGTGAGATAGAGAGAGAGAGAGAGAGAGAGAGAGAGAAGAGGGAGTGAGCGTGAGATACAGAGGGGAGAGAGAAAGAGAGGGAGGGAGAAAGAGAGAGAGTGAGCGTGAGAGAGGATAGAGAGAAGAGTGAGCGTGAGAGAGGAGAGAGAACATGAGAGAGTGATAAATTCTTTAGAAATAATTTCAAGTCAGCCAAACGTCATTTTGATTTTAATTCTTAGAAATAAATTCCGTGATATCCAAACAAGAATAATAGAAATGAATTGGTTTCAATTTGATTCAATTCAATTCAATTCATTTCTTGGAATGTGATTAAGTGAAACCAATTCAATTCAGGTGATCCAAACCTGGTTTGTTTGGCTAAGCAAGTTTGGTGGCTACTGCTTGATCCTGATTTCCTATGTGCTAGAGTACTAAGAGCAAGGTACTATCCTGATGGCCAAACAGAAAAGTGGTAGTTCGTTCACTTGGCAAAGCATATTGACGGGGTTGGAATGTTTCAAAAGAGAGTATATTTGGAGAGTTGGTAATGGCACCCAAATAAATATTTGGGATGATTGTTGGCTCCCAACTAGTCATAATCTAAAAAAATTTAACTCCGAGAGGGAACAATTTGGTAACTACCGTGAATGATCTTATTAATCCAGTGACTGGTGAATGGGATGTTGAACTGCTCACATCCCTATTCTGGCCAGTGGATGCACATCGTATCCTACAAATCCCCCTGACCCATGGAAGGGAGGATTTAGTGGCTTGGCACCACAACCGGAATGGGCTTCATCTCGGTTAGATCGGCTTATCACCGGCAATGGTTGTTTAAATTTGGTGGAAATTTGACAGTGGCGTAGTGGGCGACGAAGAGGTATGGGCACGCCTATGGAAACTTTCAGTGCCCAGCAAAATCAAAATTGTCAGTTGGAGGGTGTTGCATGGCCTTTTGCCGTGCCGAGGAATTCTTGCAAATCGACATATAGAAAACTCAAGTAGTTGCCTAGCTTGTCACCAGGGATGTGAAGATATTAAACATCTTCTATTTACCTGAAATCGAGGAAAGGAGATTTGGCAGAAACTGGGAATTTGGAACAGAATTGAAAGGGTTCTGGAGCTAGACAGATCGGGTTCGGTCTTGGTGGCTGAGCTGATCAACAATTCTACACCACTGGAGTTGCTGAATCAAGTCGGCTTGGCGGAGCTGATTCTAACAAGAGGATGGTATATTTGGTGTGAACAAAGGAAATTCGTCCATGGCGATTCTATTCAACAACCAGTAAGGTCAGCCGTAGCCATTGCTACCTTAACGACGAATTACAAGAGGGCTGTAAAGAAAAGTATCAGAAGGAAGGAAGGAAGGAAGAAAGGATGGAAAAAAAACCCCAGATGGCCAACTGCTGATAAATATCGATGAAAGCTTCAGACCGGAGGGTAGGAATGGAATCACGGGTGCTGTTACTCAAATGGCGCCTTCATTGATGCTTCATATACCTATATAGACCATGCTGTAGATGCACCAACGGCCGAGGTTTGGCGCTAAAAGAGGGCTTGTTTCTGCACAACATATTGGTTGCAATGAGTTCAACATTCATTAAGATTGCCTAGAGGTTGTTGAAACAATGAGACAGGGAAGCAGTACAACGTCAGCCAGGGAGCCAATATTAGAGTAGCTTTGTCTTTGAAACACTCTTGCATCTGGGTCGATGAACCCCTAGCTTCATTTTAGGAGCTTTGGTGAATGGTGTAATGTAACCCTGCTTGAAAATCAATAAAGTGCACGACCAGTTTTTTTTTTTTTTAAATCACATTAATCAGTGATTGATATTACTAGATATTATGGTCTAAGGTCCACCGTCGCCCGCTCGCATGCATATGGGTCATCATCATCCATCAGATCAGTGTCGGCCTACTCAAAGATCGATCAGAATCAAACGATGCCCACGCGAAACACGAGCCCTTAGGCACTGTTTGGATAAACTCATAATTGGATTAACTAACTTCAGAATCATCGAGAAGTGCACCAATGATTAATAGAAAAAATGATGGTGATTCAATTATCTGAAGATATTCATGATCCAAACTAAGCCGGAATAGTGATTCTTTTAAATATATATATTTCTATAGAGTATTTTCAAGAGCTCCTAAACAATCACTTCATAAGTCGCCAATTATTATACTTAAATTTGTTGTCTTTCTCCAACTATTTCTATAATGTACTTCTAAAAATATATATAAAACGGGCCTATCACATAATTTTCTTCTATCCTCCCATTTCTCCTTTGTGTCCGCCGCCGCTGTCTCATATCATGGACTAGAACTACTCTCTCCATTCTAAAAAAACTACAATTTTTTTTATGGAGTCAAAGAATACTGCTAATCTAGCGCCCGGACGTCCGGCGCACCACGCGCATCCAGACGCCCGCTCAAGTGCTCAACCCCCACGTCCGCTTTCGCCCTCGCCCCATGTGCACGCCCCTAGCAAGCCCCTGGCCTAGTCCGCTAGCCCTTCGGCGAGCTGCTCGCCCCCAGCTCGCCCCACAACCCGCCGCATCCACCTTCGCACCACCCCACGTGCGCGACGAGCACCCCCAGCGCCCCCTGACCTCAGCACCCCCGTCCGCCGGCCCCAACGCCTTCGTACGCTAGGCCCCTGGCGAGCCACGCGCCCCGTCCGCCGGCTCGTCCCCTAGCCGAACAACATAAAACGCTCGAATAAAACACTTGCAACAATATGGAACAATTGCTGCAACATAAGACTGAAGCAGCTGAAATATTTAGAACATATTATTACAATATTTGTGTGAAGCATATGAAACAACGCTCGAATAAAACACTTGAAACAACATGGAACAACGGCTGCAACATAAGACTAAAGCAACTGAAACACATGGAACATATTATTGTAACATTTGTGTGAAGCATATGAAACATCCAAATCAGAACGATTGCAACATACGTTTAGAAACAGGTGAAACATTTTGAACAAATGCTTGCAACATGCCTTTGAAACACTCGCAATATATGCAACATGCACATCCCACAGTCTACTTTTGCAACATCCATATGATTCAACTGCAACATACCTCTGAAATGTCTGAAACAATTGAAACATACAATTGCAACACAGGGGTGAGAGAGAGCCTAGCACTGGGAGCGCCATGGCCACCGGATCTGAGGGCGTTGGGAGCTCCTTGTGGGGGAGGACGCCGGTGTAGGGGGAGGGGCGCCGCTGGGGTGGGGGAGGAGGACGCTAGGGTGGGGGGAGGAGAACGCCGGGGTGCGTCAAGGAGCCGCCGGTGTGGGAGAAGAGGCATCGCCGCCGGCCAAGGAGGGAGCCGGCAACGCACGCGACGGAGAGGAGCGGGCTACTGCCGGTCATGGAGGGAGAGAGCGACGCACACGACGGGTGCACGCGATGGAGAGGAGCGGTGTCGGCTAGGAGGAAAAGAAATGCATCCGTTCTCCACGATGGAGAGTAGTTTTAGACGGTCCATGAGAGGGAGCAGGCCGCGCAGCTCCATAGGCCCATGGGAGGCGTGTCCGGACGGAACGGTCGTCCGTATCCAATCATTATCGCAAATAATATCAATTTTGATCACCTATATACGAAAAGGTACTAATATTTTTTATATCAAATAAGTATCATTAGATTAATTATAAAATAAATTTATTTGAAGACATAAAGATTGATTTTTTTTCTATAAAAAAGATTAAACTTGAGAAAATTTAACTAGCCGTCTTAAACCTAGAATTGTATTTTTTTTATGAGACGAAGGTAGCAGAACAATAGCCACTATCCTCGTATCCTATAGAATCGAATTACCTAATAAAGCCAACGTTCTCATTCTTTTTCTGACGCGCAATCACTGCAGAACGTGCAGCAAAAGAGCACGCCTAGTCCATGATTCATCTTCCTTAAATTGTTCCTTCCGTGCTGAGCATCTGGGTGTCCCCGATGAGCGGCGATGCCCTCACCTTAGACCGTGCTGTGGCCATGCTAAGGTGTCCCCGATGAGTTCAACTTCAGGTATACACCACACCCAATTGCGTCTAAAGTCGAGGATGTTAAAGGCTTGTTTAGATCTTCTCCTCTAAACTTAGAGTTCAGTTGGTCTAAAGTTAGCTCTAAACATTACCCCACCTCACATTGGAGCCTTAGATTTCAAAACCTAGCTAAAGTGTTCTAAAGTTTTTAAACCTTCAAAATTTAGAGGAAGTGATCGAGGATCAAACAGACCCTATATAGCCTATAGCTGGGCTACCCGTCCCTAGTGGTGGCCGTGATCATCTTATATCTCTTTTTGCTCTCGTTCGCTCAAATGCTCCTATGAACAATTTTTCAGAGGTGGATACTAGAAATCAATTTTTATTAGTGGTTACGAAAGAAGACAGACGTCGACTACATGAGCCATGGATACCCTTACTAAGGCCATAATAAACTCCCCAGGCCGGGGGTGGGGTGGGGGGGGGGGGGGGGGGGGGCTGGGCCAACTGGTCGAGGATGACTCAAACTCCGGTGTATTTTACTGACTTGTGAACAATGCATAGGCAAAATATACATAGAAAGCAATTCAGTTTGTTGTTAATGACTAGGAAACGACCAACTTGTAAACCAATGTTTAAACTAACAGGCTATGACATTCAGCGCCTCCAAAAGCTATTTTATTTAGCGGTTTTATTTTAAACATGAATTTTTTAATTAATTATGCACGGAAATATTTAAAAAAAATATCTCTTCTATCCCGTCTATCTAGAATCTAGAAGGCTCAAAAGCTTTCGTCCAACCGGCACTTGGTGCATGTCCTGTGACGAAGGATCCCCCGACGTCCCCGCAAGCGGTTTTCTATCTATATGAACCGATCTTCTATGAAGATGATTTATAAATTTTCTAAGACCTAAATATTTTTTTTACAATTTAAACCGAGCAAATGTGATTTTGTAATTTTTTTTACAATTTAATCTAAGTTGTTTGGTTTATATTCATGCCGTTACATTTAATTGTGTGAAAAATGAATTTAAAATCCATTTAAGCTTCGATAAGTTTTCATTCAAATAAAGATTCAAATTATATTTTCAAAAACTAGTTTAAACTTAATGCTTTAAAATGTAGTTTAAATTATTTCAAATTTTATTTCATAATTAAGTTTAAAAAAGAAGTGTAGTTTGAGACTTAAAAAGGTCTTCAATTTTTTTTTCTATTATTCTATATGATTTTCAAAATAGAGTTTAAAAAGATTTATAAAATATGTTTAAAAGAGAGTTTGAGATTTATGAAGACCTTCATTTTGTCTTGGGCCCAAATCTATCCAACCAACCCAATCCTTCCCTCTTTGTCCTCTTGCTACCCCGCCCACCTATTTTGACAAGATGGAGTTTTGTTGAAGACGGTGATGAAGTTAGACGGGCGTACCTTCAGAGTGAAGAGATGTGAACCCTCCTTCGTTGAAACTTTATGAAATTTTCTTTTAAATATTTTGGTTATTTATAATAAAATTATCGTTTTTGTAATATAAATACTGCCATGTATCACTGATATTTTTATCACATATATAAATAAATTGATCCTACAGTATATTGATGTACATTCCATTTTATCCTTAAAATTGTGATATCAGCTTACACTAAAACATTTTATGCCGTTGCATGTCACACCCGATTTTAATGATAAAATATGATGCATAAATTTTATGTGCGCCCCGAGATCAGTCAAACACGTAAGTTGACAAATTACATAGTATCATCACAATGTTTATTACATCGCGCACAATAATCCATTACAATAATAACAAGTCCATCATGAAAGCGGAAGAACTAGGTAACTACTCTTCACGAGGGCCTCAAACTCCACGGGAACGTTGACTGGCGAAGCACAAGTCTAGAAATTCTCAGGGTAGTCCTCATAAATAATTCTCAGGGTAGTCCACATAAATACTTCCATCTTTTAATTGAGAAGGCGCTCTATAGATCTAAACAGACACGGTTTACGATTTCAAAAAGTGAAAACGTAATCTGGGATTGCACAAGGGTTCTATTATTAAAAAAGTCGAGGGGCTCTTTTTGAAAACTGACCCGCGAAGGGGTACTGGGCATCCTGGGCCGTTGGATCTAAACTGAGTGGCCCAGATCAGATCGGCGAGGGAGAGAGAGACGCCGGCCGGTTGGAATAGTAACCCGACGACGGCGTAGCCATGGCTGGCGGCGAGACTTCGCCGGCGCGCATGAAATTGGGCCCTACGGGCCATGGCGGAGCATACAGTGGGCGTGGGGAGCAAGAGTGGGCAACGACGCGCTCACCTAGGGCATTTGCGTGCCCGGAGAAGGAAGCCAGCGCGGTGGCAGCCTTGACCAGCGGTGAGAAGCTCGTTGGTGCATGCTGAAACGGCCCTAGAGGCCTTGGTTCGACACGGTAAAGACGAGAAACAAAATAGGGGGAAATGGAGATTCTCACCGCGGGTGAAACGAAGGCAGAGACGGAGCGGGGATGGCGAGACGACATCGGCGACGACGAGTTAGGGCTTCACATCGGTGCGGCATGCTTGAGCAAGGCGGCTGGTGCTAGGAGTAGTAGGCGGCGGTGGCGGCTCTTGGGGTCCCTTTATAGGGGTGCGGCGCACGTGGGATAAGCCCAAGCTCCGAGAATCTCAGGTGCGGCGACTGTGGGATGAGGACGACGTCCTCCCTAGTTTAGCGCGGGAGGTTGGGGACAACACTGTAGTGGTGGCATTGGCAGGTGGGCCCGTGCGGTCAGCGGCTATGGTGGACTGCGAGGTGGGGCCAGTGTGGCAGCAAGAGCGTGAGCGACAGCGACGCTGCGCCTACGAGGTGCTAGGCCAGCCCAAGAGGAGAAGAGGGTAGGGAAGACGAGCGGGCTGGTGGGAGAGAAAGGCGGAGGCTGGCCGGGTGGGCCGGGAACGAGGCCCACGGGCCAAAATAGAGGGAAGGGAGGGAGAGGGAAAAGAATTCCCTTTTCTTTTTCTAAAGTGATTTTCCAAATCCACTTTCAAAGGATTTTAAATTCCTTTTCACTTTTGGTCAAAACTAATCATCACAAAAATAAGAGTGCAGCAGTATGAATGCTTTAACATGTATCTAGCCTTATAGTTGATTTTAATTTCATAAAAATCATTATTTCCCTAAGTTTGAATGCTCACAAAATGCACAATTAAATCAATTTCACCTATTTTGAAATGATGCAAATTTTAGGGTGTTACAATTCTACCCCCTTGAAAGAATCTCGTCCTCAAGATTGGTTGGTGCTTACCCAAACAACTATGGATATGCTTTCCTTAGATCCTATTCTCTTACCCAAGTAGCCCCACCTTCTGTGTATCGATTCCACTAAACCCTGCACATCTTTATAACTCAACTCCTTGCAACCCTCTCCGTGATCTCCAAAATTTTTATCGGGTACTCCTCATAAGGGAGATGTTCTTTAACAGCAAGCTCTTCTAAAGGTATATGTTCTTCTGGTACCCGTAGACACTTCTTTAATTGAGACGCATGAAACACATCATGCACACCTGACAGACTCTCAGGCAATTCTAGTTGGTAGGCCACTTCTCCATGTCTATCTAAAATCCTGAAGGGACCAATGTACCTTGGTGCTAACTTTTCTTTCATATTGAACCTCTTCACATTTCTCATTGGTGATACCTTCAAGTACACATAATCCCCTACTTTGAAAGTCAATTCTCATCTTCGAGTATCAGCGTAACTCTTATGTCGGGACTATACCACTCTCAAGTTATCTCGGATCATCCTCACTTGTTCCTTGGCATTTTTAAGAACATCTGGTCCAAACACTTGAGTCTCTCCTATCTGGTTCCAAAACAACGGGGTTCTGCACTTACGTCCATACAAAGCCTTGAAAGGTGCCATCTTGAGACTCTTCTAGTGACTGTTGTTGTATGAGAACTCAACATATGGCAAACACTTATCCCAACTAGTACCATATTGCAATGCACAAGCTCTCAACATATCTTCCAAAATCTGGTTGATCCTTTTAGTTTGCCCGTCAGTTTGGGGTTGATAAGTAGAACTAAAATTCAACTTGGTTCCCAAAGAACTATGTACCTTCTGCCAGAATTACTAAGTAAACTGAGTACCCCTATCCGACATGATCTTCTTTAGGACTCCATGCAGGCACACTATCCTTTCCATGTGCAGCTCTGCTAGTCTCGCTCCTAAATAGGTAGTCTTGATTGGTAGAAAGTGGGCAACTTTAGTAAGCCGATCCACTATTACCCATATAGAATCATAACCTCTCTGTGTGCGAGGTAATCCCACAATAAAATCCATTCTGACTTCTTCCCACTTCCACTCAGGTATCTTCAATGGTTGTAGCAATCCTGTAGGTCTTTGGTGCTCAGCTTTCACCCTCTGACAAGTGTCACACAAGGCCACATACTCTGCCACATCTCTCTTTAATCCATACCACCAATACTTCTCTTTAAGATCTAGGTACATCTTGGTACTTCCGGGGTGTATGGAATAAGCTGACTCATAGGCTTCTCACATAATTGCATCACGGGTAGCCTTCACTTCAGGTACACATATCCTTTTCCCAAACCAGAGAGTGCCATTCTCATCTATCCTAAAACCTAGTGCCTTTCCAATTACTATATTCTCTGCTATCTCCTTGAGTTTCACATCCTCCAACTAACCCTTGTGAATCTCTTGCTCCAAGGTAGGCGTCACTTCTAGCTCCATAGAATTAGTGATAATGCTTAGGCTTAGTTGCTCAAACTTTGCACATAACTCCTTAGGCATTGGTGTCGCCTGAACCCCATTAACATAACTCTTTCTACTAAGAGCATCAGCTACAACATTTGCTTTACCAGGGTGATAGTGCACTTACAAATCATAATCCTTGATCAATTCTAGCCAATAGCGTTGATTCAAATTCAGATCTGACTGAGTGAAGATGTACTTCAAACTCTTATGGTCTATATAGATGTCACTCTTATGTTCGATCAAATAGTGTCTCTAGATCTTTAAAGCATGAACCACTGCTGCTAACTCCAAGTCATGAGTGGGATAGTTCAACTCATGCTTCCTCAACTGCCTTGATGCATACGCCACAACTCTTCCATCTTGCATAAGAACACATCCGAGACCCTAACGAGATGCATCACAATATATAGAGAATTACTTACTCAAGTATGGCAAAACTAACAAAGGAGTTGTAGTCAATCTCTTCTTCAACTCCTCAAAGTTAACCTGTCACTTATCAGACCATACAAACTTAGCATTCTTCTCTACAAGGGCTGTCATAGGCTTGGCAAGTTTAGAAAACCCTTCGATGAACCTTCTATAGTACCCCACCAATCTAAAAAAACTATGAATCTCACTCACATTGGTTGGTGGTTTCCAAATCAACACGTCTTCTACCTTGCTTGGATGCACTACTATTCCACCATTAGAGACAACATGGCCTAGGAAAGAGACTTCCTTCAACCAAAACTCACACTTGCTCCGCTTAGCATATAACTTGTGCTCTCAGAGCTTCTGCAAGACCAATCTTAGATGTTCAGCATGTTCCTCTTCAGTCTTGGAGAATACCAGTATATCATCAATGAATACCACCACAAACTTATCAAGAAATTCCATGAACACCTTTTTCATCAAGTACATGAAGTATGCAGGTACATTGGTCAACCCAAATGACATAATGTGTACTCATACAACCTATACCTCATAGTAAATGATGTCTTGGGTATGTTAGAGCATTGGATCTTCAATTGATGATAACCAGAGCGAAGATCAATCTTTGAGAACACACAAGCACCTCTTAATTGGTCAAACAAGTCATCAATCCTTGGCAATGGGTACTTGTTCTTGATAGTAATTTTATTAAGTGACCGATAATCAACACACATTCTCTGAGTACCATCCTTCTTGTCAACAAAGATAACCGGTGCTCCCCAAGGTGAAGAACTAGGACGAATAAAACCCTTCTCCTGCAACTCCTTCAATTGTTTCTTAAGTTCGTCTAATTCAATAACCCCCATTCTATATGGACGCTTAGCCATGGGTGCAGTTCTAGGTAATGACTTAATAATAAACTCAATGTCACGGTCAGGTGGCATACCTAGTAAGCCATCGGGGAAAACAACCAAAAACTCCTCCACAATGCAGTCCTACTGGTTGACATTATCATTCAGTTGGTTCACCGCAGCTGTCGATTGCTCTTGCACTGCCACATCAACATTGATTCTATCTCCCTTTGATGTTGTTAGAACTACCACCTTCTCCTAACACTAAATCACTGCCCGGTGTTGTTTCATCCAGTCTATATCCAAAATAACATCAATACCAGCCATCCTCAACACAATAAGGCTCGCATTGAAGTCTACCCCCCTTAGAGAAATACTAGCTGAGGGAGAACAATAAGAAGCTAGCATGCTACCTCTTGGTGAATTTACTAGTATGGGATTTTTCATGGCACATAAAGGTATGCTATGCATTCTAACAAAAGCTTATGAAATGAAAGAATGTGATGCATCTGAATCAAAAAGAACGGTAGCTGAGATAGAGTTGACACTGAATGTACCTAACTTGACCTCAGTCGCCTCTTGTGTGGTATCAGTAGACACATGGTTCACCTTCCTAGTACTTGGTGGCGGCTGATATCTCCTTTTCTAGTTACTGTTCTGACCTTGAGGTACCTACTGATTCTGCTTCTCCGGACAGTTATAAGACAAGTTGCCCTCTTTGCCATAGTGGAAACACCTGTTGGGGGTGTTAGGGGCACTAGTCTTCATGGGGGTAGTATTGGGGTTCCCCTAACGTGGTGTTTGCTGACCACCCTATTGCTGATTCTGCTGTCGCTGATGTTGAAACTGATTGCACTACGGGTATGGAGCATGATTCCACTGACTAGACGGACCCTGGTACCTCTGTTGGAAGCCTTGCCATGGGTTGGCACGCAGGCGAGTGTTGCTCCCAAAGGCCTATCCCTGAAGTCTTCTCTTTTTGGCATCCATCTCCTTACGCTTATTGTCAATCACAATAGTGCGGTTCACCAATGCTTAAAAATTGGGGTAGGTGTTAGACTTGAGCTGGAGCTAGAGACCATCATATAGATCCTTGAGAAATCAACGCTGCTCATCGGTATCATCTGCCACCTTATTAGGAGCATAACGTGACAACTGAGCAAACTTGTCACGATACTCTGCTACAGACATAGACCCTTGCTTCAGGGCCCTAAACTCCTGTTTTAGCTCCATCAATCCTTCTAGGATGTGATATGCCCTGAACTCCTCCCTAAATTCCTGCCAAGTGATAGCAGGAGCATTGTTGGTACGTCCATACTGGTATGACTCCCACCAATCTTGGGTTGCTCCCTGTAGTTGGCTAGAAGCAAAGAGCACCTTTTCAGTGTCATTGTACTGTGCTATGTTCAGTTGTTTCTCCACAGCACGTAGCCAGTCGTCTGCCTCCAAGGGATCAGCAACGTGACTGAACACCGAAGGACATCCCTTCATAAACTCCCTGTGCTTGTCCTTGACTTGGACAGGCAGTGGTCCTCCTACAGGTTGACTCTAGATATGCTGCATCATAGTCTGCATTAATTGCGCCTGCATTTCCATGAGCTGTTCCACAGTCATCGGTGGTGGCGGAGGTGGTGGATTGGGGGGAGCACCATGGCCCCTACCTCTACCTCTGCCTCCTCCTCTGGCGGCCATCTGTTTTCCAAAACAAATGTTCAAATTTTTGAGACGTCCAATTATAGATCACTTATAAAAGATAAAGAATGCAATCTGAATTTTTTCTGGGCTAGTTTCAACTACTACAGTTCAGTAAAACAGTCATATTTCGAGTTCCAGACATAATTTAAAGACGTTCTTTACATGGTTGGAAAACTTAAGAAATTATCTACAACTTTCATGTAGAACATTTTTTCAGATTCTGTCATTAACTTAATAAAAAACGGAGCGCAATCCAAACTGTTCTGGACTCTAGACAGCGCAGCAACCTCAGCTTGCGACAGTTATATCTCCCTAACCATAACTGATAAAATGTGATTCCAGTGGGATTTGAAAGATATGTAAGTCTAGTTATCTCCATAAAATGTTAATGATTTTTGAATGTACAGATATTGATATATATATATGATAAAGAACATAGACTGCTCCAGAAAACAGAAACAACAGAGACAGATAAAGCGACCCCAACTATATTATTCAACTCAAACTTATGGTTCTTAACTATGGAATTTGTGGACATGCCCAAAATCTCCCAACAATGATGAAAACTCCAAATCAACCAATTTCACAAGCACAAGCAACTAAGCAATAAAGTCTCACAAGACACACCTCGACTCGACTTGACTCGCAACTAACATCGTTTTTATTACAAAACTGGCATCATAACTCTAAGGGGCAGTGTCGATGACGGTAAACTCCGGGGGCTTCTTCTCATAGGGCAGGGGCAATCCAAGCTGAGCTCTTAGGGCATCATTCTCCTTCTGGAGACGCTCTGCGGTCCTCTGCGCCTCATATAACTCTTCTTTGAGGTCTTCATTATCCATTTGCATCACATGAACATGTCTGACTGTTGCGTCCATGGTGGGATCACTGTTTTGGGGATTTTGAATCACCCAAGTCCCATCATTTGGATCATGGCGAGGAAGGAACCTCAAGAGATCCTCCTCCATGGACTCATACCATCGACCATGATAGTGGATGTAGGCCTCCTGAGCTGCGTCCTCCATACTATCCATTGCCTGAACCCTGATAGACTTGTAGGACCTCTAAGTGCAGATCAGTGGGGAAATTCTTAACTTAGATAAACAGACTTAGTAATGTACCTTGTTGAGTGCAGTCGCGACTGTGGTGCCGCCAACAAGGTGGCCACGACGTGTCGGCGTAGGGGAAGCCGTGCAGGCACCTGCTAGGTCATCGACGGTAGCAGCTGCGTAGGCGTGAACCAGTGGCGACGGTGAAGGCAGTGTGGACTTCTCATCGCTTACAGCGTACCCTTCTAGATCGGACTAGGGCTAGGAACCTCGGTGGGGCACTGGCGGGTACGGTGAACCTCGTCCCTTGTGCCCTGGACCCCACCTTCCTCTTTATAGTGCTGCGCGACGAGGAGCCCATCAGTTCAGGAGAACGGCTAGGCGCCCCTGATCAAAGTGCAGATCAAGGTCCCAATTGGCCATTGGGCCAACTGGTGGAGATCAATCTAACATTCTCTCCCTTGATCCCACCTTATCACTTAAACTTAACTTACTTTATCTTTTTCCCTTTCTATCGCATATCAGTGCATAGAGCGTGTCTCATCATCATGGCTAGTTGCCATTAGATTAAACAGCTACAATGCACCTCTCTGTTTTGAAACAGATTCTTAACTAGGTCCTTAGTATCTAGAAATCATAGGCTTTCCTGTAAACTCATGTCGACTGTGTGTTCTCTGAACGCACTGGTGGTTAGCCTTTGGTAAGCAGATCTGCAAGTACTTGCTTGGTACTTATATGCTCAATGCTTTCAAAATGATTCTAGATTTTCTCCTTTACAACATATAACTTAATGTCAATGTGTTTGGTAGCACACTTGACCTGTTGTCTTAGGAGTTAGCTACTTTAAATGGTTATTGCTGCTGACTACCATTGTTAAATCTGGGTACATATTCCCTTAACCACTTTTGTCTGTTCCTGAGGCCTCATGACAAGCTATACTATGGTATGCATCATTGATGACACCACAACTGTTTCATTGGAGCTTTTCCACAATAATACTCCAACTGCGAGTGTTAGCAACTATTGTGGATTTCACTACACATCTCACCAAAACTTAATATTTGTACCCACAACTATTTGAGAGTACTTGTTCTTTTTTACTCAGCATGAGGCCTATGATACTTTACAAAAATTGCAAGACATTCTTAACTCCATTCCAGTGATCTATATCTGGACTGGACTTCTGCCAAAATATCCCGGATACGTAAGCTACGTCAGGGTAAGTTCTTACTTGTACATTCATTAAGCTTCCCATAGCTAAAGTATATGGAATCATATTCATTTGATCAATCTCATATTGGTTCCTAGAACACTAAAAGTTCCCAAATCTATTACTCTTGACTATAGGAGCAGGCGTAGGTTTACTCGCATGCATACTTTATTTCTTTAGAAACTTTTCTAAGTATGCCTTTGTGATAGTCCTAATACTCCTTTTCATCTATCTCGGTGAATTTCAATTCCTAGAACCAATGAGGCTTCACCAAGATCATTCACATTAAAACTTGAGGACAAAGACTTCTTCTCCAATGGTAGATTAACATTACTACTAGTGAGTAGGATGTCATCTATACACAAGATCTGGAAAAAGAATTTTCCATTCTAGAACTTCGCATAAACGTTATTGTCCTTCTCATTTTCTTTAAACCCAAGCTTTCTTATCATTTCATCAACTTCAAATACTACTGTCTAGAGACTTATTTTAACCCATAAATGGATTTTTACAGGCGGCATCCCATACATTCTTTTTCTTCCACGACAAAACCTTTGGGTTGTGCCATGTAAATGTTTTCATACAAATCCCCATTGAGGAATGTCGTCTTTACATCCATTTGATGTAACTCTAAATCACAATGTGCCAATAACACTATTATGATTCTAAAAGAATCCTTGCATGAGACTGGAGAGAAAACTCTCATCGTAATCTATTCATTCTCTTTGCGTAAAGCCTTTTGCTACAAGTCATACTTTATATCTTTCCACATTCCCTTTGGAGTCATATTTTATTTTGTAGACCCTTTCACAGCCTACTATTTTGGCTCCATTAGAAATTTCTTCTAAGTCCCAAACATCGTTGGTATTCATTGCATTCATTTCAACTTCCATAGCTTCTTGCCATTCAAATGAGTAAACGCTTCTCATGGCTTCATTCTCTTTGCGTAAAGCCTTTTGCAACAAGTCATGCTTTATATCTTTTCACATTCCCTTTGGAGTCATATTTTGTCTTATAGACCCTTTCACAACCTACTATTTTGGCTTCATTAGGAATTTCTTCTAAGTTCCAAACATCGTTGGTATTCATCGAATTCATTTCAACTTCCATAGCTTCTTGCCATTCAAACGAGTAAACGCTTCTCATGGCTTCTTCAAATGAGGTGGGATCACCCTCCATTTGAATTTCTTCACTAACATAGACTTCATAGTCATTAGAAAACTGGTTTACTAATTCTTTGAGACCTTTTGGGGCCTCAGCTACTGGCACTTTTATGTGGGGTTGTTGTTGCTCTTCATTGCTAAGAAGCAATTGATTCTACAGGCTCCTGTATCACAAGATCCTTATTTACATTATTCATTTCTTCGAAGAGCCAACAACAGGTGTTGTATAAGTCATACAACATCAACAGGTATCGAGAAATTCATTGTTTTGAATCACTGAAGTGGGCACGCAGTCTCATTTCTCTTCAAGTTATAGGTCTCTACATACCATGCTCCCTAGATCATCCCATCTTTTATAAACATATCGTATCTTCTAATTTCTTATTTGGGTTCAATCTGTTAAAATCTTATAAGGTGCTTTAAGCACCGCTTTAATATCTTTGATGGTGACTACGCTATATTCCTCTCGGAACTTTAAAAAATCTAGGAATTTAGTTGTTTCTCTGCTTAGGGTTATCATTGTTATGACCAACGGTCACATTCATCAAAATCTTTATATCACTTAGTTTCTAACAAAATCTGTATCTTACTCTTAATGGAGAGTACACATTCATCAACATCTTTATCTCACTCTTAATGAAGAGTAGTTTCTTAATTTATCTTAATTCTTACTCTTAATTCATCTCATAATTCTCCCCTCAAAATATGGCATGAACTATACTGCCATAATTTTGAGAACTATTTAGAAAACTATGAACAAGGAGACACTTATGACTTACTTTATTCACATGATTATGCCATGCAAATAAAGTTATTTCTTGATCCGTATAGGAGTACACTTTCCTTATTCTCCTTCAAGAACTCGACGAGGTCTTTTATTAACTGTACTTTTGCAAGTCACGCTTGCATCTTTTTCTTGTCCTTTAATTAGTATTGACCATGACGGTGCATTTCTATTATGCCATGGTCAATACTAGGATAGCATAAGAGCTACCCAAACTTCTCTCATTATGCGGGATACAAAAACATATGAGTCATCACAAAACTTCTCCCGCCATGTAGGATTGACTAGCATAAGTACTATGCCAAACTTCTCCCCATGCTGGATAAATCTATATACAAATTACCGTAATGAAAAATTTCGTCATGATGACTAAAACATTCACTTCTACTTTATTTTCCAATTAAATCTTCCTGTTGGTTCCAATTTAATCAGAAAAATAGTAAACTAACAAAAACTGTCCTGAACTGGCTTGACTCAAGCCTTTTCATTCATATACCCTAGCATTGTAGCCCGTTGGCATGCAGCCAAGTGATCTCGTCGGTTAAAAAATAAAACTTACAAGATGCTTCTACATCAAGTCTACATCACCATTGGACAAAAAATAGAATTAATGCATAAAACTCATAAATTAACTTGAAAGATATATAACTACTCTTCAAAATTAAATTCTCCCGTTGGTTTAAATTTAATAAGAAGATAATCAACATCATTGCAGCGAAACATGATAATAAAATATATTCTATTAGTTCAGGAGCATTTCTTGGTCTTTATCTACTCTCTGCAAAATTAATCATGTTGGTGTAAAATTTATTAGAGATTTAAATTTTAACCTTAAACTCATTATAATATTGTTATCATCAACATTAGTCAGTAAATAACAATACTATAATTTAACATAAACAAGTCGGACAACTCCTCTAATTTAAATTTTCCCGTTGGTTCCAATTTAATTAGAGTATAAACATAATCATAATTTACTAAAAGTAACCGCTCTTCAAATTAAATTCTTCCGTTGGTTCGAATTTAATTAGAAGATAATCAGCATTAAACTTTACAGCGGAAACATGTAAAATAATTTATCTACTTTTCAGAAGCATTTCACTGTATTTATCTACTCTATGAAAAATTATCCCGTTGATTCAAATTTTGACAGAGATTTAAACCAAAAAAATCATCAAAATTTGCTTTCAAAAATAAATAAACATGACTCAGTATCTACTGTTCATTTTGCCCAGCCCGTTGAAACAGTACGTGGCCTAGCAGTGAAACACCGCCTGCGCGCTCGCTCTCGCGGCCCAGTGGCAACCCAACACGGCGCACACACCCGCTCCCTCACGCCCAAGCCGCAACCTGGGCCTGGGCCTGGAATCTCCGATCCCACCTACGTCGCTTTTGGCCTGATACGTTCTGAGCCGTTGATCTACATCCGACAGTTTTCCGCGCATTTCGCTCGGAATAAAAACGGCGACCGCAACGTTGTGCCTAGACTGAGTGCTTCTTCCCCGACCTGCTCTCTCTTCGCCGCACACACAGCCGAGCAGTGAAAAGAGCAGCGATAGCGGCACCGCCGCTGGTCCCCTCGCCGACGTGCACGCACACCCTAGGCTGAGTGCGCCGCCATCAAGCGGTCTAGGCGACGGTGCCCCATTCCCCACACGCGCTGCGGTGGGCCACCCTAAACCCTAGATCTTCCCCTTTCTCCTCAGTGCAATCGACGTCAAGGACGAAGAGTGCGGCGCTGTCGTGGGTCCCCTCATCGAAGTGCGTGCTCCCCAGTGGGTGAGCATGCCACCATCGAGCGGTCCTATATCGGCGTCCTGAGCCTGTGCGCCGATGACCGAGCGTCGAGCGGCGGCTCGGCCCATTCTACTTACGTGACGGCGGTGGTGACGCGCGGCAGGGTGTCCGGGTAGGTCCTCCCCTCCTTCGTCCTTACTCTAGGGTTAGGGTTTTGGGTTGGGGTCAATCCACTTTGAATCACTTGATTCTTGATTTCTATTCTATTTTCTACCCCAATCTGCTAGATCTACACACTAGGACCATGTCTCTGATACCATTGATAGACTTATAGGACCTCTAGGTGCAGATCAGTGGGGAAATTCTTAACTTAGATAAGCAGACTTGGTAATGTACATCGTCGAGTGCAGTCACGACCGTGGCGTCGTCAACAAGGTGGCCACGACATGTCGGTGTAGGGGAAGCCATGCAGGCACCCGCTAGGTCATCGACGGTAGCAGCAGCGTAGGCACAGACTAGTGGCGATGGTGAAGGCGTCGCTTATAGCGTGCCCTTCTAGATCGGACTAGGGCTAGGAACCTCGGTGGGGCACTGGCGAGTATGATGAACCTCATCTCTTGTGCCCTGGCCCCCCACCTTCCTTTTTATAGTGCTATACGATGGGGGCCCATTAGTTAAGAGAACGGTTGGGCGCCCCCGATCAGGGCGCGGATCAAGGGCCCAATTGGCCGTTGGGCCAACTAGTGGAGATCAATCTAACAAGCTCATCTTGCTATGTCGTTATGAATAGTCTCCACATTCTGACTATCACCGGCTTCATTCCAAACTGTGACTGACAGATCTGTCTTCCAGTACGTGGCCTCCAAGGGGTGCGTATGCTCAGCATGGTAATACGTGATGTTTGTGTTGAGGTCAGGATAGTAGTCCTCTAGCATGTTGAGGAGCAACGAATGGTAGTAGGCCATGTCGGAAGCATACTTGAAGTGGTACGTGTTGGTCCAACCTGGACCATCCTCCACCTCTGGAGCAGCTGGTGCTGGCACCTATATCGCTTCCTCTAGAAGTGGCTCAAGTGCTGGTGCAAGAGCTGGTGAGGCGATCCACTCTTTTTCATATTCCTCGGTGAAATCCTCCACAAGCATGGGATCCTCCTTAAGCACTGGGACCTCCTCATCATCTGAGATGACCACTATCTGCTCCTCCTATGGCACCTGGGGTGCAAATAGAGCACGCGCTAGGTAGTAGCCTCTGGTGCTGATGCGAGCGGCCTTCTTGGCACGAGGCATCTATAGATTTAGATTGAGATGAATTAGAAACAATGAATTTTAATAATGAAATAAAGTGAAAGAAGCATAATAATTTTTAGCAAATAATAAGATTGAAGTAGTAAGCATGAATAAGTGAAGCAAGGATGCTAAAACGACCATCTCTAACTAGCCTTGTGTCCTACAGTCAATACGGCTTTGATACCAATATGTCACACCCGATTTTAAGTTTAAAATGGAATGCATAAATCTTATGTGCGCCTTGAGATTAGTCGTGCACATAAGCTGACAAATTGCAGAGTATCATCACAGTGTTTATTACATCACGCACAATAATCCATTACAATAATAACAAGTCTATCATAAAAGCATAAGAACTAGGTAACTACTCTCCACGAGGGCCTCAAACTTCACAGGGACGTTGACTGGTGAAGCACAAGTCTAGAAATCCTCAGGGTAGTCCTAAAAACACTTCCATATGTTACCCATCCGGGATTTTATCCAAATAATGAAAATAAATAAGTGTAAGTATATCTCGTACTCAACAAGAACAACATGGATTTATGAAGCTTAGAAGGCTGACACTGGTATACTGCGGTTAGCATTTTAGTAAGTCAAGGTTTTAGCATTATATTAGCATTTAGTTGTGCTTAAGCCCCAATTAAACCACATGATCATTAACATGGACAATATTCATCATTAGAATGATCATCATTAATAACATCATCATCAGGTGAGCAACTATTCTATAAGTTTTAATACTCTGCAGAGTTTGTACATCTTTACCCGAGAGCCGTGATTTACCCTTTCGCCCGAGGTAGCTAATCTCTTAACCCCCTTCCTAGGAAGGTCGACAGGGTTCACTATGAAGCCTTTCAAAGGTTTCTCTAACAAATTAGTAGCCGCTAGGTTTTCCCGACAAGGGAATATAGAGCCCCCTTCCGAATGACATATTCCGCGTAGGCTATACACATAGGGACAGAGGCCGCACTATACGCTGCTCGGTAGGCCCCATTTGCATCCTTTCGGGTAATTACTAACAAGCTAGAAAAGGTCCTACTACTGAGCTAAAGCTTGAGCCATGTGGCACCCCTAGTTGTACTATATGTCCTAACTTTGGCCAATAGATAAGTCCTTAGGGAGGGCCAAGAGCATCTTGTACAAAAACCAATTGCTCTCTCGCCCTATCGTCCAGTTGCTATGAGCAAGTTTTACCATTCGTTCCATAGAACCATTAATCGTCATTCAGATCATGTATAGTTGATTTGAGCACTAGCAGCTACCCATATGCAGGTATAACCTATCGGTAATCAAGGTACAAGGTATCAACAACTAGGAGATCCTTACGGGTATCAAATTAGACACATGCACATGACTAAATAATTAAATGGTGAGTAGGATAAGGAGATTACATTCTATAATTGCCTTGCTCAAAGTTTTCCTGCTGGTCCTGATCGTCAAAGTAGTACTCTGGATCACCCGCGAATTGCTCACCGTCTATACTCGATCAACATAGCAACAATACGCATCTAGAGACAATCATGCAAAGCAGACAAGCCTATAATTAGAACAATACACCAACAGTATGAAAACAAGATGAAAGGTTTATAAAACGAATCTACGTCTCGCTATGAACACACAGACACGAAGATCATGAAAATTAGAGCTAAAACGTGAAAGTTATGAATTAAATAAGATTTCCTATAGCAATCTAATCAATTAAATCTAGCCACGAATTTTAAAAATGGAAAACATGATTATCAGTGTCATAAACATGTAGATTACTTAATTACGAACCTAACGCAACTTGAACGGATCAAATCGGACCTAAAACGTAGTTTTTATGAGCAAAACAAGTTCAGTGGCAAATCTATAATTAAACAAAACCATAAATATGCTTTTAAAATTGAGAAGGCGCACTATAGATCTAAACAGAGACGGTTTACGCTTTCAAAAAGTGGAAACGTAATCTGGGATTGTGCAAGGGTTCTATTATTAAAAAGTTGATGGATTGTTTATGAAAACTGACCAACGAAGGGGTACCGGCCATCCTAGGCCGTTGGATCTAAACTGAGCGGCCCAGATCAGATTGGCGAGGGAGAGAGAGACGCTGGCCGGTCGAAACAGCAACCCGGCGGCGGCGAGACTTTGCCGGCGCGCATGAAATAGGGCCCTACGGGCCACAACGGGGCATACAGAGGGTGTGGGGAGCAAGAGCGGGCAACGACGCGCTCACCTAGGGCATTCGCGCGCCCGGAGAAGGAAGCCAGCGCGGTGGCAGCCATGGCCGACAGCGAGAACCTTGCCAGTGCGTGCGGAAACGACCCTAGAGGCCTCGGTTTGACACGGTAAAGACGAGGAACGAAAGAGGGGGAAACGGGGATTCTCACCGCGGGTGAAACGAAGGCAGATGGCGAGACGACGTCCACGTCGGCGTCGGCACTGTAGCGGCAACGCTGGTAGGTGGGCCCGGGCGATCAGCGGCTACGGCGGACTGCGAGCGGGGCCAGCGTGGTAGCGGTAGCAGCTCTGCGCCTGTGGGATGCTAGGCCGGCCCAAGAGGAGAAGAGGGGAGGGGAGGCGAGCGGGCCGACGGGAGAGAAAGGCAGAGGCAAGCCGGCTGAGCCGTGAACGAGGCCAACGGGCCGAACTGGAGGGAAGGGAGGGAGTGGGAAAAGAATTCCCTTTTCTTTTTCTAAAGCGATTTTCCAAATCCACTCTCAAAAAATTTTAAATTCCTATTCACTTTTGGTCAAAACCAATCTTCACAAAAAATAAAAGCGTACCAGCATGAATGCTTTAACATGTATCTATCCTTATAGTTGATTTTAATTTCATAAAAATTGTTATTTCCCTAGTTTGAATGCTCACAAAATGCACAATTAAATCAATTTCACATATTTTAAAATGATTCAAATTTTCAGGTGTTACACTGCAAGGGCCGAACAGATATTTGGAGAGGGAGAGTAAGAGCAAGTATAACAAGGAGCTGTAAGTAGGCTGTATGCTGAGATGAAAGAGAGATGAGAGGGGAGAGAAGAGAACAGAAGCGAGTTGCAAGCTTACAACGAGCTTATGCACAAGAACTGAGAAATTTTGTGAGACAGAGTGGGTTGATAGATTGACTGTAAGTTTTCATATAATCAGCAATCGGCTGTATTATTACCTTTGCTCTGGTAAGAAGCCATTTAAGCTTGCTTTGTTCCGAAGCTTTTTTTGCGAACGTGCAACTTTGGCTTTGTTCCAAAACTATTATGGCCACAAGACCTATCACTCCAATTACAAAGTCGTTCTTCGTGATTCTCTGCTTTACAGCTGCCCCTTCCTCATTTACAGGCTGAACAACTTATAAAATCCGGAAAGCAAAGGCTTTTTGCGTCCTCGCGAAAATAGTTTTACCACTATTAACTGTTGAATCAAGAAGAGATATGAACCTGACTCCCATTTCACTCGTTTGTCTGAGCTGGTAACTGTGACTTCCACTGCTGCATAGCGGCGCGCAAGGAATGGTTCGGGATTATGGACGAATTCGGCAGCTTCCTCCTCGTAACAGGCGATGTCTTATGCCTCTTGAGCCAAGCCCTGATCGCGTAATGCTCGTAGGTGTGGCCATCGGCGGCGACGTGAGGATCCTCCATCAGCTCCTGCACCCAAATTCCATTTTGGTAAGCACAAGCTAAAGAGAGCTGAAACCAATTCAAATGCTGCACATGAGTTACCTGTGTTATAGGACAAATGAAGTGACTTGGCACACTCAGTTTTGGCTTTCTCAAATTGACAGCAGAAGTAATCCTGTGCAGGATCTCATCGAGCTTCGGCAGCACCTCTGACTCAAGATCAGGCCTATCCCTGCACTTCAACGCCGTGCATCTCAATCCGAGCCTCGCAAACATCTCTGCCACGTCAAGCGGCCAATCAGTCTGAGACCTGTCGAGAATGTCAGAGAGCCTGCCGTTTCTCACAGCGTTTTCTGCGCTCACAATGAGCCCATTTGGGCGTCTGCCGGTCAGGAGTTGCAGGATGACAACTCCCAGCGCGAACACATCAGATTTGGGACGAACGGTCCCGGTCTGCTGGTACTCAGGGTCCATGTAGTACAGTGTGCCGGCGACGATCGTCTCCTTGTACTCGGTTTGCCAGTCGGGCACAAGATCAGAGATGAGCTTTGCAAAACCAACGTCGCCGATCTTGCCCACGTAGTTCCTGTCCAGTAAGATGTTGGCCGGTTTCAGATCACGGTGGACAATAGGCTCTGGGTTTCTTGCGTGCAAGAATGCAAGCCCGCAGGACACGTCAAAGATGACCTGGAACCGGAGGAACCAGTGCAGTGGTTGGCACCCTTTGCTATTGAAGAGCTGGTCTTCTAGGCTTCCATTCTTCAGGTATTCATACACCAGACAGCCAATTTCTGGACAGAAACCAAGCAACAAAATCAGGTTGGGATGGTGAAGCTGGCTAAGAATCTCAACCTGCAAAAAGTACAGCGCAATCAAATTGTTTCAGACAATTTACAGTTCATAATAAGGAAAAACTCCAGTACTGTGAATTTTGAATGGTATCTTGGAATGTAGGAATCATCAGTTACCTCCTTCAAGAACTCATCAGTTTTGTCAATGGAGTCTTCCTGAATGACCTTCACAGCTACTTCAGTGTGATCAAGGGTACACCTGTACACATTGCCATAACCCCCCTCACCAATCTTCCTTTCTTCAGAGAAGTTATCAGTGGCAAGCTCTATATCTTTCTTCGAATAACGCCTGCAACTTCTGCTCTTTGACAAAATAGCATCAACAATCTGCACCTTATCCTGAGAGATCATGCTGGTAGCCATTTCTGTCTTGTACCTTGAATAAGCCTCTCGCATGAACGATTTTCTTGCTTGCTCAACTTCGTTGATGACGTCGAGCAGTTTCGCCTTCTCATCAGATACCATCTGCTTCAAAGCTTCCTCCCACTCTAGTGCATGCTCCACCTTCCTAGCCTCTTCAGAACACTCGATAGAAAGTACATGAATCTGTGTGATACGATGATAACATGGAAGCAAAGTTTACAAATACAGTTTAATTTATTCAGTGGAGATTATGCACAACATAAAGAATGTACACAATTTGAATAGCATAGCCATTTGGTATCAGAAAATCATGAAGATACAAAAGGATTCAGGAAAAAGTTTAACCTTTTTCTTAACATTCACGAGGTCTACACAAGCTTTATCATAGACTACTAAGGTTTCCTGCAGCTCCTTCCTTAGTTTGGACACTTCATCTGTAGATTGGCACTGTAAGTAAGGTCAAAAAAACATGTTTAGCATGTCCTAGAAGCAAGCAAATGCATCTCAAATTTTTACGTGCAACGATATATCTGACCTCTTCTCTGGAGTTTGAGGCAGGACAAGGATCTTCCCCCAAGGAGCTAAGAGAATCATAGTTCTTACTTCCTTCTGTTCCTGCACAATTTACTCCTGAACTCCCTGAAGCAACTTGTTCGGAACTTTCTGAACTTGGAACAACATTAGAAGCACTATATGAGCTGAGGGATTGGGAGACTGAATCTGATTGTGCTTCATCATTAGCAAAGTTGTCAAACAGTAAACTCCTATGTGATAGTGCAAATGTTTCATGGCTAATGGACTCGATCCTCAAGTTCATGTTAGACTCTGCAAAATCGATATCCAAAAGACAAAATGAGCTTATTAAAATAAGCAGAAGGAAAAACGGCATCGATGCAGTATATGGGGTAGAAGATTTTAGGACTCAGAACACACCGCTCGTTTGAGGATATCTTGCGAGTTTCATAATTAGTTTCCGTTTGGACACAACAAATACATTGCATGAATTTTGCATAGCTTGAATGACAGTACCGGGGACATCTGGGATGCTCAGCACCCTGCAAAATGGACAATGTGACAATTAATGCCTCACTACAAAAGCCAAGATATATGCGTACAAAATAGGTATGTGCATAGGTGATAAATATTTAATACAAATTTGTAAAAACAGCAAAGCAGAATTATCATGCAGGCTCTGAATTAGTAAGATGGGGTTATATGCACAACCAGGAAAATATTTCAAAATTCCAGCAGAGATGAACAAGGACAATAAGTCAAATTTATGAAAGCCAGAACCAGAAGAAAGTGCACCTAAAAGTAAGGGTGTGTTTGGATTGAGGGCAAGGTTGGGCACGATGGTCCTATCCATATTTTCAAAGATAGCCATCTAAAATTTTGTGTTTGGTTGACCAGATAGGATGAGCCATTTTTTAATTTGTTATATGAATGAGAATGGATGGGATGTGAATAGCTGACTAATTATATATCTTATCTTATAACTAATAATTATACACTAACACTTACCAAAACTGATTTTGTCAAGATAATTAATATTAGCACTTATCCTACCCTAACTGACAAACAAATCGTGCAGTCATCAATCTAGTAAGTAACACTGATCAACACTAATATTGCCATAGGAATTAACAACATAACATACTAATTATCACTAATTTGTTTACTCATGATCAAGATTAGAGAAGGCGGATGAGCTCGTCCAACCAATTTTGCTAGATGGCTTGTCCAGCATTGAGGGAAATGTTCCCCTAGTTGGATAGCTTTGTCTAGGTTGCCTTAAAACCTGACACCACCAAAAACTGGGTCCCCTATGCTGAACAATCATATCTCATAAACCAAACTCATCCTAAACTACGGAGAACGAGAAAGAGTATCGGATGAAATAAACATGGAGTCCATTCTACATTTCCACCAAAAATAGGTTTGACTGATGATTTTAAGTCAGTCCGAATGTCACAATGAATAATAGAAATGCAGTTTTCGATGAACGAATTCAGGATTATCCTAGTATCCTACACGATCATTGAAGCCGGACATAAGATCCTCACGGAACTGAAGACATCGATAGGATGATACAGTATATGCATACCAGAAGCCGAGTGACTTGAGAAGTTGAGATCTAATAATCTCGTAAAAAGTAAAGTTTTTTTGAAAACTCGCCAAAAGTAAACTTTAGTTGTGATTAAAGACACTGCTCCGTGCACCTTTCAAATCCAACCTCAACCAAAAAGGTAAAATTTATAGCAAAAAAGAAGCCGATCTTTTTGCTGATCACCTTTAATCAAATCAGAATCAAAACTGCAAAGTGACAATGCCCCAACCATAGCCATAATCCATCAATTCAATGCTAGAAAGGACAAGAACCCCCCAAAAAGCAAATACAAGATCATTGATTTTCTATCCGTCCGATCTGGTGTTGTGTTTGTCTGACGTCCCTAGGTTCTTTCCTAGTTTCTTCAATTCTGTCTCCGACCAGGTTAGAGCTCGGATTCTGGATTGGAGTGGTTCGGAATTCGGATTCGGGATTGGAGTTCATTTGGAATTCAGAAGTTTAGAGAGGCACCATGGCGGCAGCGATGGCAGCGGGGATACCAGATGGCGGCGGAGGCGGCCGGCGAGTAAGATAGAGGACAGGGGTCACCATGGAGGCGGCAGCAGTGGCAACTTGGTGAGACCCTATACTTCCGCGGCAGGGGCATCAGCACGTGTCCGCAGCGTCAGAGGTGTGGATCGGAGCTTGTGGAAGAAGTGAAGAACGGATGCGGCGGGAGGAACACGATGTTGATTGTGAGCTAAAATGCTCGATTTTTTTGTTAGACAAGTGTTTTGACATTTCTTTTTCTTAAAAAAATGAAAGTAAAAAAATAAAACAAACAAACAGTAACTCACCTCCGGAACCAGCGGAAGGACGCCGAGCCGAGCACCAGGCTCCGTACGCCGGACTCGTGCATGTACCGCAGCAGCGCCTCCGCCACGCCGTCGCCTTCCACCACCACCGTCTCCACCTGCGCGCGCGGAGAAACCCCATTCCAGTCACACCGAAACACAAGCGGCGCTGCGCTAAAAATGCGAGCTTTCGCGCACTCACGGTGACGTTCGCGCGGCCACAGCAGTAGAGGCGGCGGATCGGGAGCAGCGCCTCCTCCGCGCGCGCGCGCCGGTCCCGCGCGTACGCCTCCGCCGGCTCCTTTCCCACCAGCGCCACCGGCACCCGCTCCCCCGCTGCACCGCCGCCGCCGCCGCAGCGACACCCACGACGTCACTCGTCAGCTCGCGCCCATTTCGGGATGGGGAACAGATGAACAGACAGCCGAGATGGGGTGGACGAGGGGAGCTTACTCGGGGAGGGCACGTAGGAGAGTTCGGGGAGGACGTGGACGACGGCGATGGCGGTGGCGTGGCCATCGTCTGGGAGTCCCGCGGCGACCCACCGCGCGGCGAGGCGGCTGCCACTGCCGCCGGGGCGCACGGCGACGGCAACGGTCGGCGGCGCGCCGCCGGAGGCCATTGGTTTCGGTGTAATGTAAAACTGAAGGTGTCACGCCGCCGTGAGTAAGGGAGGATGTAGCGGCGGTGTGTGGCGGGCGAGTCGGCCCGCTCCGCTCGACGCGGCGAGGCAGGTGGAGGGTGTTTGAGAATTGAGAGCACGCGGGAATCCGCTTGTTGGCTACGACTACATGTTTAATCGTAGGCTTGGGAAATGGGGGTGGGGGTGGGGGTGGGGCTGGGACGTGGGCCGAGGCATTCGAGGTGGGCTGTGGTACTGTCTCTTGGCACAACACTTTATGATGGGATCACAAAGCCCTCTAAGATTAAATTTAAGAACATGATTGCTTGGGTTCGTATCTATGATTTACCTTTTCTCAAAAAAAAAACTATGATTTACCAACTGGATTTAGAACAAAGAATATTGGTCGTCAATTGGGAAACAAAATAGGTGAATTCCTGAAGGTGGATCCGGATGAGGAAATTAATGGGTGGAGAGCACTACAACATAAACTTTACCGGAGACGGACGTTTTCGGTTTCCCGCGACGGGCAAAGCCGTCCACCGCGGCCTAGAGGCCACGGTAAATCATGGCTTAACCGCGGCGGGCGGCTTTGCCCGCCGTGGTTAACCGATTTACCACGGCGGGCGGTGTAACGTGCCCGCTGTGGTAAATATACTTTTACCACGACGGGCACGTGACACCGCCCGCTGCGGTAAATTATTTTACCGCGGCGGACACCTTTTGTGGCCCGCCGCGGTTATGTTCATTAGCCGTGGCGGGCTTTATTATTTGACCGCCTCGGTAAATTATTTCCTGAATTAAAAAAATACAGCAGGCATATAAATTCAAATTCAAATCACATTCAGATTTCACAGATTAAACTTAAAAAGTATGCAGGCATTACACATGAGATAATATACATATATATACATTCACTTAGTCGTTCTTGTCATCGTTAATTCATTACATTTACATATTAAAGTCGTTATACATGCGCTAAGGTGTAATCCTACGGACGCATCATCGTGGGCCATTTCCTCAACCTCTCGTACTCCGATAAAATCGCTAGCGGGCTGTTCTCATTGAAGAACATGCCCCCTTCAAGCACGCATTTGTCTAAGACAAACTTATATGTGTCCGCCTTTGTCTGCTTGAAGCTGTGTTGGGTGCTCTGCACGTCTCTCGACCAGTTCAATCCATTCTTGAGCACCCTCCAACTGCTGCTGTACTGCTTCCACACCCTCAGGAACTCACAGGCGTAGAAGCCATAGGTTTGTGATCCTACCGGTTGTTTGGCACACTACATGATCGATACACAAGCATTACAACACAGGCATTAGAACGCATATGAACGAAAAACACAATTAAACCTTTCAAATACTTACCGGAAAGTTGTGTCTGATTTTAATGCGGTTCTTATGCTTAGCCTTAAAATTCTCTGTTCTTCGATCATAGCATTCAGGATCCTTCACGTACTCCTTATAAGCGCTATACGAAATGTACTAGTATTAGGCAGGGCATTAGAACCCATATGAGAAGACAGTTCTGTCACTTACACTCTGAGGCAATCTTCAAAGGCCTTGTACCCTTTTAAGTTTGGCACTGTCAACGAATCAAATACGCAGACCCTGTCATCCTGAGGGTAGATGATAAATGCAACCCAGTGACCCTCGAGGCCTTGGCTACGTCATTGAAACAAAATACAGGTTACGACGAGAAATAATAATACTAGCTAGCTACTCACTTATCTCTACAGGCATGTCTTCGACTTACCCAAAGTGGTAGGCAGCTACGATACACCCATTTCCCTTGATCTTCTTCATTGCTCCTAGTATGTATCTTGAAATGTTCAACTTCTCATTGTCCATCAGTTTCTTCCTGTGCGCCTCTCTCTGTCGCTTGGTCAAGTCTTTCATGGTTGGATGATTGTCATCTAGGTGGTAACCAATGATGATTCTTTGAGCAATATGCATTGGAGATAGATAGATAACATCAAGTTTTAGTTCCTTGGATATATAGGCCATCAACCTGTAAGGACAAGCCATCGTGGCATATATAAGTAGTCTTGACCGATTCAAAGGCAGGTGATATGTGAAACTCGCAATTCATCACTTACATAGAGAACAAGGTGACTTGGGCGATGTCAAGGTCTTGTTCCCGCAGTAGTCTGTACATGTCGTGAAAGTCCACGGGGAGTTCTACATCGTTGCCGGGCAAGTGGAAGTACTCCGCCACAACCTTGACTAGAAAACCATGCAGGCCAACTTTTCCTATGCATGTAACCCTCTTCTTCATCATCCTGCTGAGCCGAGATCTGTTTGACCGCACTGCTCTTCTTTGCCCCCTTCTTGTTCTTCTTCCGACCACCCCGCAAGCCTCCCTCGTCTTCTGCATCCATGCGACAACCAGCATTTTTCTTGTACCGACTAAAGCCGCAGTGCGGACAACTCGTCAAATTCTCATACTCATTGCCCCGATACAGGATGCAGTGGTTAGGGCATGCATCAAACTTTCGAAGCTTCATCGCCACTGGCCAGATTAGCTTCTTGGCCCGATAAGTATTGGCGGGCACCTTGTTAGCCGTTGGGTACGTGGTGGCAAGGTAGCTTAACAACTCATTGAAGCTAGTGTCAGACCAACCATGATGAGCCTTCAACATCAACATATGGAGGTTAAAACGGAGCGCCATGCACTCCTTCGGACAATCGCCGCCGTCCTTATAGAGAGGATCAACTACCGCCTGCTTCAACTCTCTGAAATTCTCCAACCAGTTTGGGCAACCCAACACAACGTCGTCTTCATTGAAGTGTTTGACTAGATCTTCAACAAGCTGCACATCCTCGGGTTGGCTCACAGTATCCTGACCATCCCCACCGTCGCCGGCTTCGTCGGCCATGTCTTGCATTAGATCATCCACCATGATGTAATCACGACAACTGTTGTCACTGTCGGCTGGCGCAGCTGCTACTGAAGATGATGAGGAGCCGGGTGCTCCTAAAGGATCTTTATTCACCGGTGGTGCTGTCGTCGTCGGCGTCGAAGAGCTCACTCCAGATGCACCGCCACTCGCACCAACTCTTTCGCCATGAAATATCCAGACTGTGTAGCCCTCGACGAAACCATACATGATCAAATGAGTTTGCACCTCGCTGTCTCGGTGGGCTTTCAGGTTCTTGCAACGAGAACATGGACATATGGTTGTCATCCGCTTCAGTCTCTCACGGTGAGCTTTACCAGCAGCAATAAACTTCCTTAATTCAAAGAGGTACCGCGGATCATTCACTCTATCGATCCAGTACATCCATTTCGACATATCCATCATACCTGCGAACATTATCCGTCACAATCAACATTAAATAAAGAAGAATTAGGAGAAATTGATGATTTTTACGTTCAAAATCATGAAAAAGAGAGGAAATGACGATGTGAAAGATGAAGCATGCATCTATGATGAATCTAAAGTTAAAGAAATACATGACATTATTTTTTTCATTAAAATTGATCTAGATCTAGAGAGAACTCTAGGTGATGGAAATAGAGAGAGAGGATGGAAGGAGAGAGGGAGAGCCTTTATGAACCTCTTGTGATGTCCTCCTCCCTCAAATCCAAGCCCTTCAACTCAAATCAAAAGTTTCCTCAAATTTTAGAGCAAAGCCTCCCCCCATGAGTTTGAGAGAGGAAGACCCGTGGAGAAGATGAAGGGGTGGTGCTGTGTATTTGTACAGGCTTTACCGCGGCGGGCAAGATAAAGCGCCCGCCTCGGTAAATCAACTCTTTAGCGCGGCGGGCAGTTTAAAGAGCCCGCCACGGTAAATCGTATTAATCGCGGCGGGCGATTCATACCGCCCGCCGCGGTAAATAACGATTTCCTGCGGCGGGCAAGTTAGGTGGCCCGCCGCGGTAAACCCTTTTCCCGCAGCGGGCGCCTCGGTGGCCGGCCTCGCTGGCCGGCCACCGGTTAACTGTGGCGGGCAAAAGAGGTGCCCGTCACGAAGCCCATTTTGGTCACGCTGCGCAAATTGATTCCTGTAGTAGTGGAGACTTCTTATGTATCAAAGTAAAGCTAGATGTGGAAAAAACTCTAACTAGGATTGTCTATATTTCTTTGGGGGCCTGGAAAACGAGAAGCTTTTTGTGTCAAATATGAGTCTGTCTAGCACACAATCATGTGTTTTATATAGTTTCAACATATGATTTTTTTGCACCATATAATTAAGATCCATCCTTCTTCTACCTCTAGCCTACAGCCTTCTTCTATCTTCAGACAATAACAAATCACAAGATCACACATCCACAAATCACAAGAAATAATTTTTTTTCATTGGAAAGACAAATCACAGATGGCTGCTCGCGACCATGTCACCGCACGGGGCTCAACGCTCATTTGCATCGACTTCTCCACATCGTACCTGATATGATAGTTCATTTGCATGATGTTTCCGACAATGGACAGGCTCGGCGACTTCTGCACGATCCAGGAGCTGACGGTGTCGTCCACCGCCCCGAAGTAGTTCTCCGTCGGCAGATCCATGTCGCCGCCGTCGAAGTGCAACACCATGGACGGGAAGACGGCGCCGGACGTCTGGAAGCAGACCTCATACCCGTCCCTGCTGGGGGGCCATGGTGAGGTTCGCCGTCTGCGACAGGACCGCCGCCTTGGCCAGGGTGTAATGCTTCCGGTTCTGGCCGTCGTCGCGACGCCGATTGAAACGTCAGCGTGGTGCCAGAGTCAAAGATGATGCCGCTGCTTCCGGTTCTGGCCGTCGTCGCGACGCCGATTGAGATGCTCTCTAGGTTCACGCTGTAGTAGGTGGATGTCTACAAGAGCGGCGTCGACTGGACACCGCTGCATTGACAGGTGGGCCTTAGACGTCATAGATAAAAAAAAATCCATGTGTTTTTTTATGCTAAAATACATGTGTGTTGTATAGCATTTCTGTATGAGAAACTTCCTAAATTTTGTGCTGCATGTGGAATTATGGGTCATTCTGACACTGAATGTGGTGATGGAGTGCACGACAAGAAGACCTTCCAGTATGGGGATTGGTTGATTGCGCCTGATAGGAAAGCTATAATCAAAGGAAGTAAATCATCAGGCTCGTCAGATACAAAGGGGTCAAACTTAAAAGAATCAGCCAAGGATTTTTCCCTTCCAAGAAATTCTGAGCATAGAAAAGAAAGTAGCAGTCAAAATATTCCCCATGACTTAGCTGATTTAAAAGATGATGAAAGAAGCACCTTGAAGAGGGACAGTGATCGGCTCCTTAAATATGACGCAAGTGAGGCTCAAAATGGTCTCGTGCTAGAATGTGATGGAAAGCAGGAAAGTAATAATCTGGCCTTAGCTCTAGTCCTTACTTCTGACATGCCAACGGTTTTAATAAGCAAACATGTTCCAAATGTTGGATCTCCTCTGACAACAGTTGATGTTCATAATGATCATGAATATGACAGAATTCTGAAGGAACGTGACCAAAAGCGCCTAAGAGTGGAGGTGGTAGAAAATGAAGTAAATGACATTGAAATGAGATCGGCGGGCTCCCCTGAGGAGTGCTGCGGGGAACAATGAAAATCTTAAGTTGGAACTGTTGCGGGATTGGCAACCCTGCAACAGTAAAAGAACTTAGCGAAGAATTATGCCCCCTCAGTTTTATTTATCATGGAAACTCAGATTAATAAATACCGAGTGGAGAACTTACGTTACTCGCTGGGTGGCTTGGGGCTGTTCTGGAAGACTGATGTGAATGTTTCCATTAAAAAATTCTCAAAGTATCATATCGATACAATTATTATGGAGAGTGGAAAAGAACCTTGGCGTTTGTCTTTCATTTATGGGGAGCCAAATAGATCTCTTAGGCACCGTACATGGGATATCATGAAGCAAATGAGGAGTGATTTTGATCTTCCTCGGCTGTGTATGGGTGATTTTAAGGAAATCCTTAGGAGAGAAGAACAGTTGGGTCCAAATATTAGAGAAGATTATCTTATGGAGGGTTTCAGGGAGGCAGTGGATGTATGCCAGCTTTGTGACACAGGCTACATGGGACTGGACTGGACTTTTGAAAAGAAAGTGGCTGGTGGACATTTTGTACGAGTTCGTCTCGATAGGGCGCTCGCATCAGCTAGTTGAAGCTCTTATTTTCCATTTGCGGTACTTCATCACCTCGCAGCAGTGAAATCTGATCATTGCCCAATTCTTTTATCCCTTGAGCTAGATGAAAGAAGTAATGTTATGTATGGTCAAGGAAAACCTTTCAGATATGAAATTATGTGGGAAACAAATAAGGGGCTGCGCTCCCTGATTCAAAACACTTGGGAGAATAGAGAAGACTGTAGTTCAGTGAAAGACATGAAAGAAAAATTACATGACCTTGCGGAAGAACTCAGATCTTGGGCAGATAAAAAGTTTGGTGCTATAAGGCATGAACTGCGAGGGCAACATAAAAAACTAGAAAGATTAAGATCTGACCCAGCCAGAAATTATATATTTGAAGAGGAACAAAAGATAGTTGAACGCATTATCATGTTGAATTACCAAGAGGAGATTATGTGGAAGCAAAGATCACGGATTACTTGGCTTAGAGAGGGAGATAGCAATACTAAGTTCTTTCATCAAAGAGCAACCAGAAGAAGAATGAAAAATAAAATTGTAAAATTAAATCAACTCGATAGATCAGAATGCACAAATGTAAATGAATTACATGGAATGGCAAGAGATTATTATTGCAACTTATTCGAGTCTGAAGGAACCTCTAACATGCATCTAGTTTTAGACCATGTTTGTTCAAAGGTAACGGATGACATATGTGCCCCGTTTACTGAAAATGAAGTAAAGATTGCTCTTTTTCAAATGTGTCCAACGAAATCGCGCAGGCCCTGATGGATTTCCTGCACATTTTTTCAGCGTAACTGGGATATTTGTGGTGAGGATCTAACAAGCATGGTGCTGAGGGTTCTTAATGGAGATGATATATCCACTGAAATCAATAGTACGTTCATTGTTCTAATCCCGAAGGTGTAGAATCCAGTATCTTTGAACCAATTTCGACCTATTAGTCTTTGCAATGTGGTATATAAAGTCATATCAAAGGCTCTGGCCAATCGGATGAAAAGAGTTTTTCCAAATATCATTTCCCAAGAGCAATCAGCTTTTGTCCCTGGTAGGATCATTACTGACAGTGTCCTAGTAGCATATGAATATTTACATTTTATGCGTACAAGCCAGTCAAAAAATAATGCTCATTGTGCTTTGAAATTAGATATGACAAAGGCATATGATAGAGTCGAATGGAACTATACAGAGGCTATAATGTTAAAATTGGGTTTTATCTGACCTTGGGTAGATAAAGTAATGAAATGTGCTACATATGTTTCCTTTTCAGTCTTATTTAATGGAGAGCAGCTGCAAGAATTCAAACCATCAAGAGGAATACAACAAGGAGACCCAATTTCACCCTATTTGTTCTTGTTATGTGTTGAAGGCCTTTCAAGTATGCTCAAAAGTGAAAACGGTGTACAAGGTATTTAGATTGCACAATCAACTTCAAAAATCAATCATCTTCTGTTTGCCGATGATAGTATACTATTTTTTAAGGCTGGCAAGTGAAGCAAGAGTGGTGCAAGATTCCATATTAAAATATTGCAATGCATCGGGTCAAAAGGTAAACCAAGCAAAATCATCTATATTTTTTAGTAAAGGATATAGACAAATCACTCGTAATGAAATTAAATCTATAATTCATGTGGAGAATGAGTCCTTAAATGAAAAGTATTTGGGTTTGCCTACCGAAGTAGGAAGATCAACAAATGGAGCTTTCCAGTATCTTAAGGATAGAATTTGGAATAAAGTTCAGGGTTGGATAGAACAAACTCTGTCTGCTGGAGGGTGAAGTTTTAATCAAAGTTGTTGCCCAAGCAATTCCTACATATACCAGTAAGTGCATGTAGCCCTTTAGTGGGTTTTGGTGAATTGAATGACAACACCATTAAAGGTCTAACAAGTTTACTAAGTGTTGAACAGGAAATTGAATTTATTACATACACTTGTGAATTGTGCAATAAAGGGTGTATATAGGTTCAACAAGAAGGCAAACTTGATGATATTCCACATAATGTTCAAATCAAGGCTAAACTTGTGTATTGTTGTGTTGGAAGATTATGGAAATAATTTAGTTCAAGCTAAAGACAACAATGCAAAATAATAGATGAAATGGCCTATATGTTGTGGGATATCATAGCATCATGTGAAAGAAAACATTAATGGCTTGCTTTGCATGAACAAGAAGAGTTTGATAGTGGATTAGCTTTGATCAAGGATTGAAGAATGACTCAAGAATGCATAAGTGAAGAAATACCAAGCAAATGTTAAATGACAAAGGACACAACTCATATTGGATATAAGTCGGTCTCTATGTTGGTTTGCTTATATGGATAAAGATTTGGAAAATCACTTTGCATTGATTTGATCAAGCTAGAAGTATGAAGATAGATATTAAAGTGAGTATTAGGAGTGTCAAGCCAAAATGAAGAGGACATAAGGAATCATGAATTGGCTTGACCATATTGATTTTGATTCATATATCTCAATCTATGTGAATCCAACTGAAGCTTGATTGATCTCAACATTCATATCTAGAAGATATTTAAGTAAGGATCATAATATTGAAGAAATGATTTTTCAATGGATGCTTAATATGATGTGACTTGAGTATGGCTCGATAGGGTGAAGATAGCAAGGAAAGGGCTTCGAGGGACTAAGCGAAGGTGAAGGGCAAGCAATAGCTTAAGGACCGAGGTACCATGGCTAAGGTGAAGAAGAGAGTACTTGCATTGAGTCGAGGAACTAATCGAGCTATGAGGAGTCATATTGTGTTTAGGATCAAATCATTACTGGAAGTGACTTGAAGCCTTGAATTGAACTCATATATATGGAAATGGTTCAAGTCATATACTTAAGCTATGTTTGCTCAAAGAGAGGAGACAAAGTTGATTGCAACCCCTTATGAAGTGATATTGAGAAGAAATGGCATACGAAGACATTGAAGACTCAAGTGGTTGAAATTGTTATATTCTCTTGATCTTGAGTATAGGTATGTCGTACTATCAAACGGATACAATACGAATCATAGACAAGTCTCAAGTGCTCAAACGACTAACCGAACCCAAGTGTTAACATGAGAGAAACACTTTAGCATAACACTTGCACTTGTTGATCTTGGGGCTTATTCTTGGCTGGGTTGGATAGCCCTCAAAACAAGCTTTCCGAAAAGTCCAAGATAACTGAAAACGGAGTTCGGAGTAAAAAGTTATGACGATTTCTATGAGGTGACGTGTGCTGTTTTTCAGAGCTGTGACAGTGCTGTGAATTTCACAGCAGTGCTGCATCGCGGCAGTGCCGCGGGTCAGCGCAGCAATGCCGCACCTGTACAGATCATAACGGCTAGTTTTTGAACTATAACGAGTAGTTTGTGTGGGGTTGGTATAAATACCCATCCCACGCCTCGTTGTGAGGTTGCTGATGCTCCAGACATTCCAAAACCTTCCCAACCCTTGTGAGCTCTTTCTAACCCCTCTCTTTGTAAGTGAGTGATTAGTGTGTGATTAAGTGTTAGAGAGCTAATTAGAGCAAGCAAAACCTTGAACACTTGTCGGGCTTCGTCAATCATTCGTTACGCATTTGTTACTCTTGGAGGTGAAGCCTCCTAGACGGCTAGGTGTCGCCCGGCGAGCTTCCATGCTTGTGGTGAGCCACAGAAAAGTTTGTATTATCTGAAGATCTTAGTGGAAACCTCGAGCTTAACCTCGGTGTTGAACTTGAGAAGAGGATAAGGTTGGAAGAGACCCAAAGCCTTTTGTGGCTTCCTCAATAACGTGGACATAGGCAAGCCTTGGTGACGAGCTGAACCATGTGATAAATCTTGTATCTTGTCCCCTATGTATTGATTTGCATTATTTGTGTTCCACTCGATCTACTTGGTTGTGCATGTTTGTGAGTGCAGGTACTTAGTGGACTTGCCACTGGATATCTCCACGCATATCTCCAAGTTTGGGTTCTAGGGGCAGCTGTCGTTGGACTCCCTGCGCAGGCGCGACAGTGCTGCATTTCAGCAAGGCAGTGCGGTAGTGCTCTGCATATTTTGTGAGGCAGTGCCGCACTTAGAATTTAACTTCCGCTGCGAGTTTGTTTTAAACAGGCCTATTCACCTCCCTCCCCCCTCTAGACGACATCAAGATCCTTTCGATACCATGGGGTGCTTCAGATTGCCTAAGGAATGTCGATGTTTCACCACCGATAGCTTACCACAGGGGTACCCGGGGCAGTATGTTTGGGCTTTAGCGTATGCGGAATTTGACGGTTAATGCAAGAGACAGTCGATTTATCCTGGTTCGGACCCTCGATCTTTGATCGAGTAATAGCCCTACGTCCAGTCGACGTTAGCCTTTGCGTTGAATTGATTGTGAAGTGTTCTGTTGTGTTGCGTTGTCTTGTGTCGCGTTCTTTCTAGGAACTCCGCCCTCCTTTATATAGTCAGGAGGCCAGAGTCCTAGTCGGTTTACAATGTAGAGTCATAGTAGGATTATAAGGTAGTATTACTACTAAGATTACATGGGAGGAATCCTAATCAAACTAGATCTCCTCTCTTCCTTGTGGGGTATCCCGTGGGTCCCGTATCGACAAGCCCCCGAGCACTTCATGGTTGAACTCCGGAAGCCTTGTCTTGTTCCTCCAGGTCTTGCCGAGCAGGAACAAGCGTCGCCCGAATGCTTTCTTGAGTGAAACCATGTAGCGCTTCTTGGGATCTTCGGGTGGTGTGTGCTTTTTTGAGAGTGATGTGTGTTTTTTTGAAGAAAAAGTGCACTCACTGAGTATAGCCCTCGAGCCTCTTGCTATTTGGAACAAAAAGTTAGAGGGTCTTAATCTGAGTTGTTCAAAGAACTGAAAACCTCTTCTGATGATATGTAGGATCTTGCCAAGTAAGGCAGCCAGCGGTGGGCGAGCTCCTTATTTGATGACATGGTCCAGAAAATGGTTCCCTGCAAAGTAATCATACAAAAGTATGTAATAATTGATATACAAGATATCAAGTTAGAAGTATGTCCCAGTATTATAAAATGCATATTAAATTTTTTCACGTCTTGCTCTTATTAGGCTATGTAATTTCTATAGGTAGGTAGCATGTTACGTTTAAACACCTCTTGCACCTTTTCGGCGAGTAGGCTTCACGGATTAAGGCCTCAGCAACCCGGGTAAATTAACAACCGTTAAGAGAAGACATTATAAAATGCATATTAAATTTTTTTCCTGTCTTGCTCTTACTAGGCTATGTAATTTCTCTAGATAGGTAGCTTGTTACGTTTAAACACCTCTCGCACCTTTCCGGCGAGTAGGCTTCACGGATTAAGGCCTCAGCAACCCATGTAAATTAACAATCGTTAAGGGAAGACTTTAGTAGTTGGGGATGCAACTATAGTAGAGCCACGGAGTCATATGGATAATATCCGGAGATATACGATGATTAAAGAATATTTGAAAAAATATTAAACCATGACTTAGCTTGATTGACAGCCGCGTGGAGCAGTAGGCGTGTCATGACATCCGAGAATTTGTATGTGGCTCGAATAAATCGCTCGACGGCTCGCTGGTGGCTCGCTCCCGGCTCGGACGGCTCGCTAGAGACTCAACTGCTCGCTTGTCGGCTGGCTTGATGGGTGCGCAGCCGTAGTCGTGATGATGTTGTCGGAGGCTGGGTCACCCCGGACTGTGAGGACGAAGAGGGTCGCAACAGGCTGTCCTCGAGGGCCACGTCATGCTGACGACGAGTTCCTCCGTGGACAATGATGGATGCCGCCGGTGAGTGTCGCAGCTGCCATAAAAGATTGCGAAGAAAACAGAGATATCCCGAGATATATAGATATTCAAGAATATTTAATTGAACAAAAACCCGACTTAGCTTGCTTGACGTGTAGCTTAGCGTGTCGTGTCTTCGTGTTGGTGGCAGGTCTCGAGAGCATAGATCAGCAATAGGTGTATGTGTATGCGTGATGCACACATACATACATGCGGGATGAAAAAGCAGGGCCGTCTACTTGACTCCACACCAAATCATGCTTTGTAGATAGATTGCACGCCTTCTCTGGTTGTTGGCTTGCTGATCCGAAGATGCATCTTGTTCGCTTGCTGATCCGAAGATGCATCTTGTGATCAGTCGAAACCATGTTGGAGTCAGCATCTAACTGAAGCTCCGTTGACGCGACGGAATCTAGCGAGTGCGAGTTGATCCCGACTCCACGCGGGCCCAAGCCAACACGTGGTGTGCCACTCCGCCTCGAGTTCGATCGGAGGCAGATCTTGCCGGACGGGGTGCAGCGCCGCTGCCAGATGCCGATTTGTCGTGGATCAACTATGGTGCAGCTTGATGTTCCGACGGTGGGGAGTAGACGTATCTTGAGAACAAAATCGCTCTAACGATCGGTACGATCGATCTTCACGTCGCCTGCCTCATATATCTATTAACCGAAGACGAAGGTTGATCCCATCGAGAAGATCATGTTGTCGAGGTCCATCGAGCTCTCGGATGCAAATTCGCCGAAAGCCCCTACCTGGCGCGCCAGCTGTCGATGTTTCACCACCGCTAGCCTACCACGGGGGTACCCGGGGCAGTATGTTTAGGCTTCGGCGTATGCGGAACTCGACGGTAAACGCAAGAGACAGTCGATTTATCCTGGTTCGGACCCTCGATCTTTGATCGAGTAATAGCCCTACGTCTAGTCGGCGTTAGCCTTTGCGTTGTATTGATTGTGAAGTGTTCTGTTGTGTTGCGTTGTCTTGTGTCGTGTTCTTTCTAGGAACTCCGCCCTCCTTTATATAGTCAAGAGGCCAGAGTCCTAGTCGGTTTACAATGTAGAGTCCTAGTAGGATTACAGGGTGGTATTACTACTAGGATTACATGGGAGGAATCATAATCAAACTAGATCTCCTCTCTTCCTTGTGGGGTATCCCGTGGGTCCCGTATCGACAGGGATTATGTGATAATTTAAATGCTCTATTGCAAAATTTGGTGGGGAAGTGATAGAGGTAAAAGCCTGTTCTCGCGGCTACACCGGGTCTTTGACACGGAGATCGACCGAAGGCTGATGGACTATGAGGCCGGCGAGCCCCAGAAGAATGACTTCCTGGCCCTGTTGCTAGACGCCGCCACCCGAGATGCTGACACGACAAGTCTTTTTTTATCTCGAATGCGCAAAAGATTTGCGTATCATTGTATTAAGTAGAGGAGTTTAAACATACAACGTTTCTATTGAGCACCGAAGGAGGTCGACCTAACATAGCTGAAGCTAGAACATTCTAGCAAAAGACCTCTTGTTTGAATATTACATAAAAGGAAACAACCAATATCGAAGCAGCTTTGCGATCTAGGAGGTGGCCTTGCATCTTCGTGGCTGCCTGGATGAGCCCTTTTCAATGGCTAGGAAGAGCACGTCTAGAGCCTCGACGTTGGAAGCAGTCAGGTTGGCATCGAAGAGCTTGTCAAAGGCCTCCAGCTCTGACGCGGATGGCGTTGATGGGCCCTTGGTGTAGCCTATACGCTGCATGATCAACACCTCATCTCGCTTGGAAGCTGGTACTCAGGAGAGGCTTTGAGCCACCAATCACCTGCTCCACCACGATAGCACTAGCTTAGCAGAAGGATGTTTGGAAGGCTCACGAATCAGCGGAGAGTCCCGCTTACGCATCACTTCATTGATGAGGCTATCGAGGCGACGTTTGGCGGAGTCGTCGCTGTCCACAGCCGTATCCACCGGTGGTGAACTGGGAGGGCCAGCATCCACCGTGAGGTGGACTGGTCTGAAGCCTAGGTGACTGAGCTTTGCGTGTGTCTTTGACGAGTCCACCGCTCACTGAATGGGGCACGGGGGAGGCGTCCGCTCATAGGAGACCACCGTAGGGTCCTCATCCTCTAGTTGGGGGGCGCCGCCACCTGGGCCTCATCCTATAGCTGTATGGGCACCGAAGGTGACGACGAACGCTCAAGGGAAGGCCACACGATGATCTGACTGCTGATGAGCGAGCCTACGAACACCTCAACCATCGGGTCCTCCGGGATGTCGTGATCGTGCGTGGTGCTCGGGTACAGCGTCAGGGTCAACGGGTCAGGCTCGACTATGCCCATCTCGTTGGTCAGCTCACCATGCCCTGCCTGAGCTCCAGCAGCGACCGAGGTGAAGTCTAGTGTTGCCTGGGTGGCCCCTATCGACCGCCCGTGATTGTCGATGGTGACACATGTTGCGGCAGTGGTATCGCCCCCCCCCCCTTCAGTCATCGCTGACGCCTTCGACGTCTGCGCCCACTTAAAAGCTCTAGTTTGGTTTTGGTGAATTGATAAAACCCTAAGTGCTAACCTAGTTTATCAAAGTGATCATGAGATAGGTAGCACATTCCAAGTGGTGAAGCAAATGAAGATCATGACATGATGATGGCGATGCCATGGCGATGATCAAGTGCTTGGACTTAAAAAGAAGAAAGAGAAAACAAAAGGCTCAAGGCAAAGGTATAAGTGGTAGGAGCCATTTTTATTTTGGTGATCGAGACATTTAGTGAGTGTGATCACATTTAGGATCGATAGCCATACTATTAAGAGGGGGTGAAACTCATATCGAAACGCGGTTATCAAAGTGCCACTAGATGCTCTAACTCATTGCATATGCATTTAGGATCTAGTGGAGTGCTAACACCCTCGAAAATGTTTTGTGAAAATATGCTAACACACATGTGCACAAGGTGATACACTTGGTGGTTGGCACATTTGAGCAAGGGTAAGAAACTTCATCGGCGGAGTTTCACCGGCGCCCTGTACACTTGGCGGACAGTCCGACAGTGCCACCGACGCCCTGTACAGAAAAGACAGGGTTTCACAGAGTGACCGGACGTTGGGTCACTTTGTGACCAGACGCTGGATGAGTGCGTCTGGCCCTGCTAACGTGGCAGTGCATAGAGGAGACAGTGTGTGACCGGACGTTGGGTGAGTCCGGTCGGGCTTGATCGGACGCGACCTGTCGTAAGTGGAGGCTTATTGGAAATGACCGGACGCTGGGGTCCTGCGTCCGATCATGATCAAACTGACGCGTCCGGTCATAGCAGGAACCTTACTGGAAGTGACTAGATGCTGGGGTCCTACGTCCGGTCGTGACTCTGTACTGCGTCCGGTCATCACTTGACCGTTGGGATCGGACGCTCAGTATTTGAAGAGAGGGATGATGTGGCAGCCATCCGTTGACTGGATGCTGGAAGGGTGTGTCCGGTCGATCTGACCGGAGCGTCCGGCCACCCCCATGTTGTGCCCAGTGAAGGGGTATAATGACTCTATTTCATGGGAGCTTCTATTTAAGCCTCATGGCTGGCTAAAGCTCACCTTCTTGGCCATTTGCATTGATATAGCAACCTTGTGAGCTTAGCCAAAGCCCTCCCACTCATCTCCATCATAGATTTAACATCTTTGTGAGATTGGAAGAGAATCCAAGTGCATTGCTTGAGTGTTTGCATCTAGAGGCACTTGGTGTTCGTGTTTCGCTGTAGGATTCGCTTGTTACTCTTAGTGGTTGCCGCTACCTAGACGGCTTGGAGCAACGAGGATCGTCGAGCGGAGGTTGGTGATTGTCTCCGGCTCTGATCGTGGTGATTGTGAGGGGTTCTTGACCTTTCCCCGGCAGAGAGCCAAAAGGTACTCTAGTGAATTACTTGTGACTTGTGTGATCCTTATCTTGTGTTGGTTGTGTGGAACCCTATTAAGGGTTTGGCGTGTGATGCCAATTAGCGCATGAACCTCCAAGTGAGTAAATAGCCACAACGAGGACTAGCTTATCGGTAAGCAAGTGAACCTTGGTAAAAAAAACTATTGTGCCATTATTTGATTCTGAGATGATTGGTCTTCATTGATATTCATTCTTATGATTGATTGGTTCACTCCTCGACTCGGCGGTATAACCATCTTGCTCATTTTCTTTATATTACCGTAAACTAGTTATCAAGCTCTTTAGTGTAGCTAGTTGTGAGAGCTTGTTAGTTTGGTTAGTGTGGCTCTTTAGTTAGCCTTTGAAAGCACACTAACTTAGTATAGTGACATAGCCATTGTGTGGTTAGAAATTATAGAAACTAGAATTGTGGTAGGTGGCTTGCATTTTTAGTAGGCTAGCTCAACACTTGCTTCAGCTCATAATTGTCTAACCGGTTTGCTAAGTGTTGCTGTAGAAATTTTTAATAGGCTATTCACCCCCCCTCTAGCCATTAGGACCTTTCACCACTGCCGCCGCACGCAGTCGCACCTGGCACAGCTGCAGCCGCACCCGACACAGCTCCAACCAAGCTCGGTGTGTCGCCCTGAGTACATGGCCGCGTGCCCGAGGTACGCTCCTGGACAGGTCATCGTGGCCAGTCTTCTATGGCACCAGATGTGACGAAGCTAGAAGGAGGCACCGTCCGCCGTCGCTTATAGTCTCACGCGAGGTGTTCGAACCCCTTGCATCGGAGGCAGCTTGCAGGTTGCCACCCTGTGCGCGGTGGAGAGACAAGTGAAGCATTTTCTGTGTAGGTCTGTCGGGTAACGGGTAGGTGGCTGCTGGTTCACCGATGCAGTGTGGGTGGGGCGTGCCCCACCGGCACTGCATGACGACCCCTATGATAGGACCTCACGCCAGCCGTCGGCATCTAGAGCGGAGATGCGCTGGCGGGCAGCGCAGCACGGACCCCAGTGGGGTTGGGAGCGGAGGCCCATCCATAATGTTCGAGGCATTGGCGGGCGGGGACACAACCATCCACAGGTCGAGTAGGCATGCCGTGCACCAGCCGGGGGCGTGGCCGGCCGTGTTTCGTCCGCCTTCACCTAGGCCCCGTCGTCCCGCTTCCACGTCGACACGGCCTAGAACCACGATTGAGTAAGGGGACGCAGGTGTCGGCTTTGCTGGGCGACGAACGGCATCAAGGTCCCCGTCCGCTCCACAACATCCCGAGCCCGCGGCTGAGGGAGGCTGGGGTTTCACCGGCCGCCGAACAACATATCTACTATAATGAAACAATCAAAGTTATACTAGGTCTCTCTAAAAAAATGTTTACCGCTGAGAAATTCTAACTATTGTACCCAGAAAAATGCAATTTGGTCTCCGTTAAAATCAAACGCAAATTCGACGGTGTGATGCCAAGCTACTCACCCCTGTGCCCTCCATCCCACGCACGTGAGCTTCAAACTCGCATGACGCTACGACGCTTAAACCTCGGTGACCAGCGATCGATTCCTGGAGTCATAACAAAATAAAAAAATTCCAACAGGAAATGCACGATCAGGACCTGGCCTCCTCCTCCCGTATCCACGCCGGCAGGATCGCCTCCGCCCATAGCCCCGGCACCGCCGCCGAACGCAGGGGAGGACGGCCACGCCCTAGAGCCCAGCGCGCCTCCGACGGCGAGGGGTCACGTGCGCAGGCACCACCACCGGATCCGGTTCCGCAGGGGCTAGGGTTGCGATGGCTGCCGTAGGGAGGAATGCCGCCGGCCGCACGCAGTTGATGAAGTAACTGCGCCAGGTGAGAATTGAGCCCGCTCGCCCTCTTGCTCATGCTGCATTTTTTTTGTTGTATGATGAGAAATTACAGCTTCATTTATTTATTCAGAAATGCTATACAACACACATGTGTTTTAGCAAAAAAAACACATAGATTTTTTCCCTCTCTCTTCCTCACCAGTGAGCAACTCGTCGGCGCGGTCGAGCAGGGCGCGGTTGGTCCCCGTGGCGTCCAGCTCCTGCACGGTGCCGATGAGATCGTCAACCGCCTCCAGGAACGCGTCCGCGTCTGGCCACGAACTGCAGGTGGTGGGGGCAGCACTGAACCTATACGCGTATACGCGTGCCACCAATTTGTCCTTTGTCCTTGCATAGAAAAAAATTGTTTCTTGTGATATGTGGGTCTGTGATCTTATGATTTGTGATTGTCTGGAGTTAGAAGAAGGTTGGAGGTAGAAAAAGACTGGGGGTGAAAGGAGGATGGAGGCTATTGAATCTTAATTGTATAGTGCAAAAAAATTCATGTTTGAAACTGTATAAAACATATGGTTGTTGAGTAGACAGACTCTTATTTATTTATTTTGGGAGCAGCATGTGACTGTGGGCGTGGTTGGCGGATCTGATCTGCTGAAGATCACCGAGCAGCTCGGCAAAACTGGTGATGAACATAGGCGCTCAATCATTGCACTGATGATGAACTCTGCAACGTTGGAAGTAATTGGTTTGTCCTTCTTTTTTTTGTGATTACGTCTTCTCTAAAAACGGCCAGGTTGCACACAAAAATGGCCACCTAATTTTTTGGTTCCTTATTTAAGGTGTATTCGCAAACAAGTCATGTAAATAACCGCAGAAGAGACAAAAGTCTGAACTGTTCTAAATGTGTTGTCACGAATCGCTTTCAGGTTCTCTTTCCAGATCACAATTTAGTAATTTAATGTCTTGTTTATTTTTCTCTCATCATTTGAAGGTCCTGGGAGTTGAGAAGACTGCCTCACAACAAGAAATAAAGAAGGCATATCACAAATTGGCTCTTCGCCTCCACCCAGAATGTTTTTCTACAGTCATTTAGTGCAATGTATCTCAAATATAATGTTATATGCTGCCAGGAAGCCAAAGAGAAGTTTCAGCAACCACAGAAGGTTATATCCATTCTTGGAGATGCAGAGAAGAAAGCTTTATATGATCAGACTGGCATCACTGATGCTGATGTGCGCCCCTCTTTTGTAGCACTCCAGTTCTACCTTTGAGATTCAAGCAATATTTTTCTGATTCTTCCTTTTCATCTTAGGCACTGGTGGGAGAAGCTGCAGACAATCTTCAGGAGTACTTCAGAACAATGTATAAGGAAGTATGGTTGCTTCTATGTCAGTTGCAGGCTAATGTTGCCTATTAATTTACAAATATATTTTTTTTGGGGAAATAAAGTAGGGAAAACCCTTTTGTAGCCTATTAATTTACAATTATATTTTTAGGGAAATAAAGTAGGGAAAACCCTTTTGAGTTTAGTTTACCCTGTTTTATCTTATGAAACTTGCTTGCTTAAGAAAAGGAGAACGCTTAACAACAACAACAACAACAACAACAAAGCCTTTAAGTCCCAAACAAGTTGGGTTAGGCTAGAGTTGAAACCCAACAGAAGCAATCAAGGTTCAGGCACGTGAATAGCTGTCTTCCAAGCACTCCTATCTAAGACTAAGTCTTCGGGTATATTCCATCCTTTCAAGTCTCCTTTTATTGCCTCTACCCAAGTCAACTTCGGTCTTCCTCTGTCTCTCTTCATGTTACTATCCTGACTTAGGATTCCACTACGCACCGGTGCATCTAGAGGTCTCCGTTGCACATGTCCAAACCATCTCAACTGGTGTTGGACAAGCTTTTCTTCAATTGGCGCTACCCCTAATCTCTCACATATATCATCGTTCCGAACTCGATCCCTTCTTGTATGACCGCAAATCCAACGCAACATACGCATTTCCGCGACACTTAGCTGTTGAATATGTCGTCTTTTCGTAGGCTAATATTCTACACCATACAACATAGCAGGTCTAATCGCCGTCCTATAAAACTTGCCTTTTAGCTTCTGTGGTACCCTTTTGTCACATAGGACACCAGACGCTTGCCGCCACTTCATCCACCCTGCTTTGATTCTATGGCTAACATCTTCATCAATATCCCCGTCCCTCTGTAGCATTGATCCTAAATATCGAAAGGTATCCTTCCTAGGCACTACTTGACCTTCGAAACTAACATCTTCCTCCTCCCGAGTAGTAGTGCCGAAGTCACATCTTATATACTCAGTTTTAGTTCTACTAAGTCTAAAACCTTTGGACTCCAAAGTCTCCCGCCATAACTCCAGTTTCTGATTCACTCCTGTCCGGCTTTCATCAACTAGCACTACATCGTCCGCGAAAAGCATACACCAAGGGATGTCCCCTTGTATGTCCCTTGTGACCTCATCCATCACTAAAGCAAACAAATAAGGGCTCAAAGCTGACCCTTGATGTAGTCCTATCCTAATCGGGAAGTCATCCGTGTCTCAATCACTTGTTCGAACTCTAGTCACAACATTGCTGTACATGTCCTTAATGAGCCCAACGTACTTCGTTGGGACTTTATGTTTGTCCAAAGCCCACCACATAACATTCCTTGGTATTTTATCATAAGCCTTCTCCAAGTCAATAAAAACCATGTGTAGGTCCTTCTTCTTCTCCATATACCGCTCCATAACTTGTCTTATTAAGAAAATGGCTTCTATGGTTGACCTTCCGGGCATGAAACCAAATTGGTTCATAGAGACCCGCATTATTGCTCTCAAGTGATGCTCGATAACTCTCTCCCATAGCTTCATAGTATGGCTCATCAACTTAATTCCCTGGTAATTTGTACAACTTTGAATATCCCCTTTATTCTTGTAGATCGGTACCAATATACTTCTCCTCCACTCATCAGGCATCTTGTTCGATCGAAAAATATGGTTGAACAGCTTGGTTAACCATACTACAGCTATGTCCCCGAGGCATCTCCACACCTCGATTGGGATACCATCCGGTCCCATCGCCTTACCTCCTTTCATCCTTTTCAACGCCTCTCTGACCTCAAATTCTTAGATTCTCCGCATAAAGCGCCTATTGGTGTCATCAAAAGAGTCATCCAACTGAAAGGTTGTGTCCATATTCTCACCATTGAACAATTTGTCAAAATACTCTTGCCATCGATGTCGGATCTTATCCTCCTTTACCAAGAGATGCTCCCTTTCATCCTTAATGCACTTAACTTGGTTGAGGTCCCGTGTCTTTCTCTCACGAACCCTAGCCATCCTATAAATGTCCTTCTCTCCTTCCTTCATACTCAAATGTTGGTAAAGATCCTCGTACGCTCTACCCTTTGCCACACTTACAGCTCGCTTTGCAGTCTTCTTTGCCACCTTATACTTCTCTATGTTGTCCACACTCCTGTCATGGTACAAGCGTCTATAGCATTCTTTCTTCTCCTTAATAGCCGTTTGGACTTCCTCGTTCCACCACCAAGTATCTTTAGCCTCGCGTCCCCTTCCTTTGGTTACTCCACACACCTCTGAGGCTACCTTCTGAATGTTGGTTGCCATCTTGTCCCACATATTGTTTATGTCGTCTTCTTCCTTCCAAGAGCCCTCTTTGATAACCCTTTCCCTAAATACCTCTGACGTCTCCCCTTTCAGTTTCCACCACTTTGTTCTTTCAATCTTAGCTTGTTTATCCCTACGGGCACGCACCTGAAAACGAAAATCTGCCACCAAAAGCTTATGTTGAGAAACAACACACTTCCCTGGTATCACCTTGCAATCCAAGCATGCTCGTTTGTCCTTTCTTCTTGCGAGGACAAAGTCAATCTGGCTACAGTGTTGTCCGCTACTAAAGGTCACTAGATGAGATTCTCTCTTTCTAAAGAAAGTGTTGGCTATTATCAGGTCAAAAGCTACCGCGAAGTCCAGAACTTCCTCCCCCTCCTGATTCCTACTACCATACCCAAAACCTCCATGAACTGCCTCGAAACCTGCGCTTGTAGTACCTACATGCCCATTAAGATCTCCTCCTATAAAAAGCTTCTCACTACTAGGTATAGCTCTAACCAGGCCATCTAAGTCTTCCCAGAACTGTCTCTTAGCACTCTCGTCGAGGCCTACTTGGGGGGCATACGCACTAATTACGTTCAAAACCATATCACCAACGACAAGCTTGACTAAGATAATCCTATCTCCTTGCCTTTTCACTCCCACCACACCATTCTTGAGGCTCTTATCAATCAAAACTCCTACTCCATTTCTATTCGCGACTGTCCCTGTGTACCAAAGCTTGAAACCTGTATTGTCCACCTCCTTCGCCTTCTGACCCTTCCATTTAGTCTCTTGAACGCATAATATATTTACACGCCTCCTAGTCACGGTATCAACTAATTTCCTTAACTTACCTGTAAGTGACCCTACATTCCAACTACCTAAACGGATCCTAGTTGGTTCGACTAGCTTCCTTACCCTTCGCACCCGTCGACTCTGATGCGAAGACCCTTGCTCATTTTTCACTACACCCGGGCGCCGATGTAGCATGCCACTGATCCGATATGGTGCGTCGCTAAGAGGGTTACGCCCCAACGATTTTCTTTTGGGTTTCATCTCCATTTAAGTGGCTAAGTTTTTACATTGGCTCGCCACGCCTAACACAACCCTCCTCCTTAACAACTGTAAAAAAAATGCTTCAGCATAAACCTTGCAATTGGATTCTTTAGGCACATACCTCAGTATGATTATGTTTTAGTTGGAACACTTATTCCTAATCTCCTGTCATGTTCTCTAATATTTTTGCTAATTTCTGACACCCTTCCCCAGACCCCGCATAGAGCGGGAGCTCTTTGCACTGGGTACACCTCCTTTTTTTTTTGCCCTCTGTAGGTCTGGTTTGGATGACGACGTACATTGACACAAAACCATGTAGGCAATCCTAATCTGCTGTAGTGAAATTCGATTAGTTTCATTGTGCTCAGATCAAGTTCAAAGAAGCCTCTTCTCACTTCTCTCTTCTGTTTTATTTTTCTGTGGATGCTGAGGCAAGATTGAAACATAGCACATAAGTAACAGGTCTTTCAGGTTCTTTATGTATTGACAGTTTGGCTTGAGTGTCCCATAGCTACATATAACTACAAGTGGTGTTTACTAGATTTAAGGGGCTTTGAAGTTTGAAAAAATATGCTAATGAATTATAGCTCAGTGAAGTGCCTATTTTGTCAGTGTCTAGGTCAACTAATGTTGTTTTCACCAATCCTCGGAAACTGGCTTCATGGATGTAGACTGCAGAGTGGTGTAAAAATTGGTAGAGATTTTTTATCGCATAGACTTATGCATTGGCTAACACATTGTTCCCTAAAACCTGCAGATGATGAAGCCAACAGAGGTCGCTATACAGTCCAAGAACAATGAACTTGCTAATGTTGCTAGCTTGCTCGAGAATCTCCAGCAGCTTAGCATGAACAACTCCTCCTCCTCCATAGCCGCCGCCCCCTGCCCTCGCCACAGCGCCCTACCTCACAATAGGCGTGTTACAACAATACTTGAGCTTATTGCTGTTTGTTAGTATTTTTTTTAAATTGTATCCTGATGCATAATCCAACACTTGTCCAAGGCCGGTTTCTGCCGAGCGAGTGATGCACAGACATCTCTGCATCTGAATCCTTAACATCCTTAATTGTATCTCTCGGTGTTTGACGATGTTGAACTGTATCTCTGTCTTTTTCTTTGTATCAGATGATGAAACCTCGAAACAATCTTAGGACACCTTCTAACACGGTGCTGGTAGCTCTGTGAGTGAGAAGGCAATTATTTTCTGATGATAATGCAAGTGCTCTTAATTTTGCCTTTTATTTTTGTTTTTGGGTATCTTTTGGTCTTTAAAATTGTTTGCTCTAGGTAGGTATCTTTACAAACTTACACTGTCATGTAAACTGTGCTATGCCAATCTAGAATTACCGTCAGATTACTTATGCCGAAAATTGTCTGGCTTGCTGTGGCTTGTGTGATTATACATATTATACATTTCATGTTTTGTCATGTACTCATGTTAGTTTAATCTGATTATATAGACGTAGTTGTAGTCCCAATGAGGATCTCAAGACCTACCGATAGGAAGTGCCGTTTGACAATGTAAACAGCAGCTGCTTCTTTCTGCTGCAAGTGTCTATCCTTCAACCATAACCTCTTGTCTGATCTGGGATGGAGCCCCATCTGTAGTTGTTTAATTCAGCTGTGGTGTGATTTAAATCGGTCCTGAGGGGTTATAATAACTGCCTGTTAACTCATTCAACGTTTTTAGTTTATGAACTATAATAATATGCTACAAACAAAAAAAACTGCAATAAAATGAAATTTCGGGCCTAAAGCGCCATGGCATTGACTAGAGATGCTATGATTAGGCCGAAACAAAGTTGTTTCAACATTAGCATGACACACTACTAGCGTTAGCGCAACGTGAGACCAATATTGTTTTAGAATTAACTTTTTACTTAATATGGTCCGTAGCGTTAGCACAGGCACTATACTAGTCAAGGAGCCTACAGGCTGCTCGTCGTCGGATTCCTCGCTGCCGGCATCATCCGCCCACCGAATGTGCTTAGAACGCCCTCTCGGTGTGAGCCGCTTGGGTAGAACGGGGCCACGGCCGGCGAGAGTGAGCTGACCGCAGGCGCCGCGGCGACCTCCGGGGTGCCCACACGTCCAAAAGGACCGGCCTTGGACCCGGGCTGCACGGATGTGAGCAGATCGACGGCAACCGGAGTTCTGACGCAGGCGCTCCCTTCGCCGGCGTGCATCGTCGACTGCATGGTGCTCGGCGGAGGCGTCCCGCACGTCGACCCCAGGTCCAGCGACACGCTAAGATCGAAAAGCTCTACTTCCACACACTCGCTGCACGGGAAAAAGTGCGCATATCTGATCCGACTAACTTTTGACATTTGATGATATTGTCGATAATCTTATTTTATCAACAATATTTCAGTCAGTTCGTGGACACATGTAAGCTCTAGCTTGCTAGTCATTAAGTGGAAAGACAGGACAAGCCGTCTTTCTTCTCCTTTAGACCAGTCTCAATAAAAAGTTTTATGGTTTTATTTTTAAAACTGACATGTCACACATATAATGAAATAAAGTATTGATAGGATACCCATTTTTAATGAAAAGTTTTATTCTATAATTTCATAGACATTTAATTTCATGATTTATAAAGAGTAGATATTCGTGACAAGAGAGTTTCATCACTTCTTATCTCTTCTTAGAAAACATCGTCATGTCGTAAAAAAATACATATGCAGCAGTCTATAAAATGTATATGAAACTCACATTAAACTTTCACTGCCGTGTCATATAAAATAAAATTAAACATGGATAAAACTCTTACTCTCAATAAAAAATTATTCTATGATTTCATAAATATTTAATTTCATTGCTCATAACGAGTTAATAATCGTGTCAGAGTTTTAGCCCTATAAAACTTACTTCTTCTCTCTTCTTAAAAATGTTGTCATATCATCAATAATATTTAGGTGGTAGCTTATTAAATACAAAGATGAAACTCCCACTAAAACTGACTTAGCACTCACGATATCTGGCCTACCATCCCGAGAGACACGACACCTAATAAACGTACGAGTTTATCGGCTTGCATCCTTGGACAAAAAGTCATTTGTTGACAGGCTACCTCTGTATCCTTGTCTGACAGAACAATACGAGATAAATGTTGAGATTGAAGGTTACTGTTGAGGTGCACATCGAACAAAATAGCACCTTTAACACGTATAAACATAACTAAGATAAATTAATGTAGTGAATTATTGCATTTACTTGTGTTACTCCCATATAATAAATGTAGCATGCAAAACTTGGAACTCCGGAGCTACAAGCAGGGTGATTTCTAATCCATAGGATGCTGAGGCTTAAGGCCTTGCTTGGATCCCCTTCTTTAAAGTTCAGAACTCTAAACTTTAAAGCTAAAGTCTCCGAACAGATGATCTAAAGTTAGCTCTAAACTTTAGCCCACCTTACATTAGAGCTTTAGACCTCAAAAGTTCAGAGGAGAGGATCAAAATGTTTTGATTTTGTGAACCTACAAAAATGGGTCTGGTTTATAAGAACCTTATAATATTCTTCTTGATTTATGTACAGTAATGTCATTGATAACATTAATCTGATCGTGTGTTTATACATTTTAGGATCTGTTTGTTGCTGGGAGCGACACAAGCTCCAGCACAGTGGAATGGGCCATGGTTGAGTTGCTTCAAAACCCATCGATCCTGTATGTCCAAAGCACGCGACGAGCTTTCAAGAGCTCTTCACTCCAGGGAAACCGTCGAAGAATCTGAAATCATCCAGCTACCCTATCGTCAGGCCGTGATCAAAGAAACATTTCGACTGCATCCATCTATTCCTCTACTGCTACCACGCCGTACCGAGGCTCAGATAAAAATAATGGGCCACACGATTCCTGAAGGATCCGGTGTGTTCGTAAACGTGTGGGCGATGGGTCGAGATGATAAGACCTGGCCTGAACCTGAGAAGTTTCTGCCTGAGAGGTTTTTGGGAGTGTCAACTGATCTCAGAGGTGGAGGAGGGTTTGAGCTCATACCGTTTGGCGGAGGACGTCGGATCTGCCCTGGGATGCCGCTAGCGATTAGGATGGTGCACCTGCTTCTTGCGTCGCTTTTGAGTCGGTTTAGATGGAGACTCCCGGATGATGTCGACAGGAATGGAGTTGATATGGCAGAGAAGTTTGGAGTGGCACTGACAAAAGCCGTGCCTCTTTGTGCCATTGCTACACCAGTTTTGAGTCAGCCAGCAAACCACTCTCGGTAGTATGTTTATCTGTCCTCCTGTTCACCAATGTATCTCATCTTCTTATGATTAAATAAAACTGCAGTGATTTATCGTGCTTGAACTAAATGGTTTATTTTCTGTCTGTATCTTTTGTCCTTGTTGACCATGAAATTCCACATCACTGCGAACTCATAAAAATCAGACCCTCTGCCTCTGGTGTGGAAACCTAAAACACCCGCCCGGAAGGGATCCGCCATGGCAAGTGCACCCATATATAGTTGATCCACAGTTGATAGGCCACCCAGAACATCTTACTCAACAGCAATTATGCTTTGAAGTTTCCCTCTCTTAAATTAGGTTTTCGTCGATAAAATGCAAAAGAGAATTTTTTTTCTCAAAACAAATGCAAAAAGAGATTTAAGGGTGCTCTTCGGGATTCAGTGGTAAAGGAGGCATAGATATAATCCCTTGAGGTCATAGTACCAAGACCAAGCACAAGAATCATCCAACAAATCTCAGCTCAAAGAAAATGTAGCCAATAGACCTGAAGACACATGTTTAATCCAACTCGAAACTATTGACTCAACAACCATAGGGATTTGTTGAGGAACAAATTAAAGCAAGAAGCGCATGCAAGGGTGGTGAAAGGTTTTGGCCTAAACCGCTCACACTTTCATCTAAGTTTTTCTCTCGAAAAACACAGGCTGTGCATCATTATATTAAGAAGTGAACAAAGGAAAAGAACCCATACAACACACCCTAGGCCAGCCAAA
>NW_027097526.1:0-60000 GCF_019320115.1 Miscanthus floridulus
TTGTTACAAGCAGTTTCGAGGAATGTAAAACCAAAGAACGACGAATAAAACAGAAATAACCTGTAGTGCTGCCACACGATGCGTCGAAGTGTCCTGCCTTGGGCGTATGGGCACGCTACCGCTCGTGCTGCTTGCCCGGACCTGTGAGAGAGTGGGAGTGCTGTGCGGGTCGAGCGTGCTATTGCCGATGAGGTACCGCCCATGCTTCTTGCCTCCTCCCACCCTCATGACGATGTCGCCATCAATGTCCGTGGTGTGCGGATCCCAGTCTGCCCCATGGACCGTCCTTGCCGCCTCGGTGTACTGACTGATGCGCTCGGGGATGCTCTCGTTGGTGAAGGACTCGGCTAGGTCATCCGGGTTCCAGTCGATTTCGTCTGTCGCCTTACCCTTGTGGGCCAGAACCCATGACTTGAGCTCTCCGCATGGCTGGTTTTGATGTGCAGCCGACTGCGACAAAAACAACAAGACGGTTACAAATCATGCAGGAATAAGCGTCTGAAAGAATAATTGAAGCTACACCAAGTCACGTACCCATCTTGCCCCGTATTCGTGGATGTTAAGGTTGCCCTGGTGGTGTGATACACCTGGCATCAGCAAACGCCGTTCCCGGAGGACGGTGTGGTTATCCGCCCAATCGGCACTCACCCACCTGTCGACCATCATCTTCCAGGCCCGCGTTTTATTGGCGCACCAGCCAGGAGGCACCTGTACGACATCAAGTACATTGACAGATATAAGAACAATTCAAGCTACCCAATCTCAGAAGAAATCAATATTGATGTTGTATATTTACCTTCAGGTACTGCTCTTTGGTCAGATGCATTAATCTTGCATCTTCTTTCTTCACCTTCCGAGCCTCGTAGACGGCACAGTAATCGATGATGGCCTGGAGCCGCGCCTCGTAATGCATGTCTGAGATGCGGCATCTAAAAGATTTGGCCAACGCCTTGGTCGCCCTCTCCTCGTAGCCCTCGGCGCATCTAAAGAAGTCCTGCATATAGAAAAGATGTATCAATACACTGGTTCAACAAACTCTGGCAAACACTGTATCAATCCTCCTGCCTACGTCCTTCAGCGAAGTGTGCTTCGTGAAAGTCATCTAACCAATCTGCTACCCCGGCATCAGCATTATAATCCTCGACACGTGGTCTCACCACCTCCTCTCTCACACGATCGGCTTCACCGTGGTGGGTCCACTGGGTATAGTTTTTCATAAATCCATTCCTAGCAAGATGTGAAGTCATCACCTCCTTTGTCTGCCTCTTTCTGTTCTTACAGTTGGTGCAAGGACAAAAAACGGCAACCGCTCCGGGAGCCTGGTCAAATGCTTGCTCGATGAAAGCCTCGGTCCTGACAACCCATTCTCTGGTAATCTCACGGGTGCTCCAGCGGCCCGAGTACATCCACTCACGGTCATTCATCCTCTAACATATATATCACCAAGTAATAAATATGACCATGGACTTGCATCTACACGTCGTTCCTACCATCTAATAGGTAAGGATAGGTCCTAATCCCACCCGAGGATTCATAGATGGGGTTAGTTCCCATGGTCTAGTCCTATCCGAGACAGAAATTCGGCAGCACCTCCCCGCTGTTCTCCAAATACACGTCCGGACAGGGAGATTGTGTATCCGGAGAACAACAGGAAGGTACTGTCGAAACTCTGTCTCGGATCGGAGCAGATCATGGAAACTAACACCATCTACGCATCCTCGGGCTATCCAAAAAAACGTGGACAATTCAAAACAAATACGGTTATAGATATGCAAAGATATGCATATTTGTAACCCTATCTCTTTCGAACGGGAGACGCCTAACTGGGTTACGTGGAGATACATGCCCAGGACAAAGAAATAGTGGTTATACCTTAGGTGGCGGTGAAGTCAGGCTAGCGGGGCCGTGGCGGGTCGGTACAGTGGCGAGGCGACGCGGTGCGGGCAGACCCGCAACGTCAAGGAAGACGAGGTACTCCGGCTAGCCTCCGACGGGATCTTCTCTGAAAATCAAAAGGACACAAGACCATCAATTCAAAATTTCGGCAGCACCTCCCCTGTAGGGTGAGGTCTCCAAAACCTGCAAGAAACACACGACACGATGGCCGGCAAGCATATATATCTCAACGGCACGATGGCCGGCATGCACATATACAATTCCAACATAAACAACAATCGACAATCCCAAACGTCGAAACGCCATCGGCACACCACCGCCGAAACCTCCGCCGAAACCTCCACCACCACTTCAACACCACCCCAACACCACCACCATGACCTCCACCACCCCAGCACCACCGCCACCACTCCACCAATCCACCACCACTCCACCACCACCCCACCACTACCACTACCACTACCACTACCAAGAAATACAAGATTGCAATACCTAGGGCGCCGGGCACGTAGAGCGGAGACGGGCGGACGCTGGCGGGGGCGGGGCTACGGCGGCCGAGGGGATGCGGCTAGGGCGCGGGCGGGCGAACGCGGCTGGGGAGGGCGGGCGCGGCCGGGGCGCGAATCGCAGGGAGGCGTTGCGGTGTGGCCGGGGCGGGGAGGGGCTGCCGGCTGTCGGCCGGGCGGGCGGGTGCGGTGCTGCCGGGCGGGCGCGCGAGCGTGGGCCAGCCGGGCGGGCGGCCGCGGCCAGCCAGCGGCGGGCGACCGGGCGAGGCCTGCTGCCGGCCGGGCGGTCAGGCGCGGCGCTGCCGGGCGGGCGGGTCGGCCGCGGCCAGCCAGCGGCGCGCGGCCAGGCGAGGCCTGCTGTGGCAGTCGGACGGCGGGGCGGGCGTTCTGCGGCGGCTGGACGGCGCGGGCGGGGCGGCGGCGAGCTGCACGGGCGGCGGCGGCGAGCTCCACGGGCGGCGGCGGCGAGCAGCAGTGAGCGCGGGCGCGGTGGCGGCGGGCAGCAGTGAGCGCGGGCCGGTGGCGGTTGGATAGCCTTTGTGTCGCGGGCGCGTTGGATAAGACCTGGAGGCCACTTTGCCGAGAGCCAGATCACGGCGGCTCTCGGCAAACATCCCGCCTTTGTCGAGAGCTAGGCCGATCCGGCTCTCGGCAAACATTTTTTTTTTGAAAAAATTATTTATTTCTTATTTAAATAACTGCAGCAGCAAAAAAATTTAAATAACCTGGAGGCCCACTTTGCCGAGAGCCAGATCACGGCGGCTCTCGGCAAACATCCCATCTTTGCCGAGCACCAGGCCGATCCGGATCTCAGCAAACATTTTTTTTGAAAAATATACTTATTTCTTATTTAAATAACTGTAGGAGCAAAAAAAATTTCTTTTTTTACTCCGCCCAGATTTTTTTCAAAATAAATGGAAAAAAATTTTAATCCTTTGCCGAGAGCTGCTCTCGGCAAAACCTAAAAAATCTTTGCTGAGAGCCACTCTCGGCAAAGAAAGGTTTTTTTAAATATTTTTTTTCAAAATGATTTTTTTTAAAAAAATAACTCTTTGCCGAGAGCTTCTAGGGGCGCTCGGCAAACCCTTGATGCAGGCCAGGTAAAAAAAAGAAATCGGAGCCGAGAGCTAACCAGAGAGCTCTCGGCAAAGGTTCTTTGCCGAGAGCAAAACCCATATGCTCTCGGCAAATAATTTGTAAAAAAGAATTAAAAAATAGCAAACGGCTCCCAAAAATTACGAAATTTTGCCGTGTTACAATTTATGCTTTCTAATGACTATAGAAAAAGTTTGGAAGTCCAAAACCTAATTCACGCGTGACATTGTTTGAAAATCCTAATGGATCCTTCTCAACTCTATGAAACATATTCGGAGATGTTTCAGATTGTAAGAATCAGACGCCACCGCTTGTGCGAAACTTTTTCAAATTTTTACCACGGCCTCCAAGTGTGGTACCATGACTTTATTGCAAATATCACAATTTTCCGACTTCGTTTCCGTTTTTTAAGAATTTTTAAATCGTTCGGCGACATTTTCGTGGTATTCGATTCGTAAAATAAAAGGTGAAAAAAACGTCAACAAGATGTTATTTGGCCTCAATAATGCATAAATAGCATGAATATCAATTTATACTTAATTATTTCCCGTGTTTAAATCACTCGTCGTTCAAATTTTAATTTTTACCCGTGATTAAAAAAAACTGCTTGAAATGCAATTAATTAAATAGATATAGCAAATAATTACAAAAATACACAAAATTTTAATATTGAGTAGAACCTATAGTATGTGTATAGAGAAAAAAGTTTAGAGCGCCCAAAATAAAAAAATAATAATATTTTTGGACAAAAGCGAGGAGAAGAGAAACACATGAAATAATAAGCACCCTTTGCCGAGAGCCATACATGGCTCTCGGCAAATAGGTCACTTTGCCGAGAGCGGCTCTCGGCAAATAATTAACGCCGTAAGCCTAAATAACGCTGGAAGCCTATTGCCGTGCGGACTTCTTTGCCGAGAGGCTGGCTCTCGGCAAATGTTATGTTTGCCGTGAGTTCTTATTTGCTGAGAGCGCAGCTCTCGGCAAAGGACAAGTTTGCCGAGCATTTTTGTTTGCCGTGATCCGTGCTCTCGGCAAAGTTAACCTTTGCCCAGAGTTTTACTTTGTCGAGAGGTGCTCTCGGCAAATCAGTTCTTTGCTGAGAGCCCTTTGTTTTACGCTCGGCAACTATTTAGGCTCTCGGGAAAGGCCGGTTTTCCCGTAGTGATATATATTGTGATCACGGCCGGATCGTCGGCTACCTTGCCTGCCTAGTTGCCGAGCTCGATCCGGACGCCGATGGCGACGAGGAGGATGGCGTCGAGGGCGAAGAAGAGGATGGTGTGGACGACGATGGAGGCGACGCTGGTGTGGAAGTTGCCGAAGGCGATGAGCCGCGACTTGGCAGGCATCTGGAAGAGAAGCCCTGGGGAGAGCAGGGTGAAGAGCACCAACGAGATGAACACCGGTGCCCAGTCCTGCATCTTCTCTTCCTTCCCCGATGATTATTCTTCTTCTAGGCTTCTAGGTAGCTACATAAGGTGTACGTGTTCCTCTCTCTCTCTCGATCTGAAGATTGCTAGACTGCAGGATGACTGGATGATTCTACATACATGATACATGCATGCGTCTATGGCTATGGCTCGCTCGCTCTAGAAATAAATTGTGTGATAATGAAGACGGAGGCCGGCTAGGTAGTAGCTTTTTCTTGCTGTGACGACTGACGACCGTGACGTTACTCATATGGCGCGGTTCCCAACAATGCAATAGCATAGAAATGAACCTTCTATACATGTGTAGTCCATTGGATGAACAAACCAACGGTGGACAGATCGATCGTGGGCCATTCCAACCCAAGTGTGGTTGTTGTAAAGCTTCTTTGGGATGGAGTACAAAAAGGAGAAAAAGACACTGCGCTCCCTCCCATACCATACCACGCACTACTCCAATTCCGTCCATTACGAATGATATCAGTCTCAAATTAATTAAACTAGTAAGGTTATCCACGCAAATTGCATGGATACCTAGATTGTTCTGTTAATTTATTTTTTGTTTGAGAGTATTTTTTTAAATAGTTTTATTTGTATTTGATTCTAATTTCGTCCATCCACCCGTACGGTGCCGATGGTAGACCGCGACACAGCCCAACGGCCACTCATCCACTCGCCTCGCCCCCAACCGTTCTAAAAAAAGGAAAAGACCTTCTTATCCCTTCATTCCGCTCTCTCATCTTCACCACAGTGCTTTGTGGCTGCCACCCCATCCGCCCCGTCCCAAACGCGGATGTCACCTCTGCCTCGCTGCTGTCGCGCGCCCTATTCGGCGCCGCTCGCTCGCCCCCTCCCGTCACGCGCACTGGTGTTGTTGGTGCTCGCTCCACCCGTCGCGCGCGCCACTCGCCCGGCCGAGCCAAGACCGGTGCTGGTGGCGGTGCTACGTGTCGCTGGTGCTAGTGCGCCCGCCCGCCCGAGCCAAGCCCGCTGCTGGTGGCGGTGGTGCTCGCACACCACTGCTCCCTGCTAGCCACAATCGACCGACCCTGGCCTTCCCCTCGTCCCTATGTTGCATATATATATGTTTCAGACATTTCAGATGTATGCTGCAATTGTTCCATTTTGATGTTGCAAAACAATACTGGAAATATCCACTTCTATGACAAAAATGTTAATGACGAATCTGAAACCGTCATAGAAGAACACTTTTTATAACGAATATTTTTGTTTCGTCATAGATCGGTGGTGACGATCCTGCAACCCTCCCTTTCTATGACGAAATCAGGCATCGTCACAAAAAACGTTATAGAAGAGCGCAAGGTTTCATCACAGATCACTCGCGCGACTCATCTGTGATGATTTTCTTTAAAACTGTGACGAACAGGGCTTCGTTATTGAACTAATTACACATTTGTGACGAACAATTTTCGATCTGTAACGAACGACTTCATCATAGATCTCCACACGGTACTTTCTCCATCCGACGTGTACCTGTGGGACCTGCAGTTACTCATCCGTGACGCTTGTAATTCATCATAAAAGTCTCTGCTCGAACATATCACCATGCGATGTGTACATGTGGGACCCTTCTCCATCCGACGTGTACCTGTGGGACCTGCAGTTACTCATCCATGACGCTTGCAATTTGTCATAAAAGCCTCCGCTCGGTCCTTTCTCCGTCCGACGTGTACCTGCGGGACCCTTCAGCATCCGACCTATGGGACCCGATGACTTACGTGTCATGTGTACCTGTAGGACCATTCTCCATCTCTATCCGACCTGTGGGACCCGACGACCCATCTCCATCCGACCTGTGGGACCCGACGGCTTGCGTGTCACTTGACGCTTGTAATTCATCATAAAAGTATCTGCACGGTCCTTCTGCATCCGACTTGTGGGACCCGACGGCTTACGTATCACGTGTAACCTTTCTCCATCTCCATCCGACCTGCGGGACCCGATGGTTTACGTGTCACTTACCATGTGTGTCGTTGGGGTTTAATTTCTCAAAAAAATGTCTAATACCTGGGAGTCGAACACGAAATCTGGACCAAGGATTGAAGCGTCTTTACCATTGTGCTAGGCGCCTAGCTGTGCTGACATCTCTTTAGAGTTGCTATAGTATCCTATTGGCTATGTTACAGGTTGACCTAAATTGGATATATCCCTGCAAGTGGAAACAAATCTATGCCCGTTGGACTTGCGACGGCGGCGGCGGAGGCGGAGGATCCCCGGTCTGCTGTGGTGGCTCAGGCGTCCTATTGGTGTCGTGGCAGGGCTTTCTCGGTGGAGCGTGGCGGCATTGGCGTCCGCATGATCAGGTTTGTGTCGTGGCAGAGGCGGCTTGTAGCCGAGCCGTGCCAGTTCATAGAACAAAGGTACGAGTACCTTCTTCTATGATTATAGGACTCCATTTTCTGTACACGATAAAGTAAAGAACACATAAAGAAAGACTATTCTGTATGAATTTCAATTGAAATCAATGCTTTTGTCACACAAAAATAGAAAACCAGATGGTCCCATAGTATGATATGAACAAATGCATAGGTTAGTGCTCTCGAACACTGTATGCTTTGTTCTATTGCTAGTTTTGCCATTCCTAATGGTCAAAACTCTAACGGACTTTGCATACTTTTGCTGCAATAGATGGACAGATCCTAGATTCTTAATGGGAGACCATTCTCGCTGACGTTCACCACAGGGGTTGAAGAGTTCATGGATATGGTTAAACAAAAATACCCGGAGTAAAACATCCCTTGCCCGTGTACACATTGTCTTAACTCGGTGGTTAAAACTTGGCAGGAGGTGAAGGACAACTTACTTATAAACAGAATGTCACCCACATACACCACATGGATTCATCATGGGGAAGATGGAGGAGGTACTGACATTATAGAGCCATCAGATGTGCATGGATCTCATCATGATGGTTCGATTACGGAGGAGGAGGAGCAGGAGGACCGTGACAATAACATATTACCATATTTTGATGATTTAGTCCAAAACCTGTTGACATCTGAAGAGCAGGCTGGAAGAGTTCTAAAGTTTAAAAGAGTGTTGGATGAGTTGAAGCAATCAATTTCTACTGGATCTACCTTCTCAAGATTCTCCTTCCTTGTCAGGTTGCTCTATATCAAGTCCCACTATCGAGTTAGCAACAACTATTTTGATGCACTATTGGCATTGCTGTCAGATGCATTCCCTAGTAGCAACGTACCAAGGGTAATGGTCATCGGGCCGTGACATCGACCAAGGGCTGGTCAACATGTAAACATCGACCAGGGTAATGGTCGTCGGGCTGTGACCAAAAACGAAAGCGTTCAGGGCATTGGACCAGAAATAAGATGCGAAAATCAAGAGTGAATCATTTCTCTCCATCCCGGACAACGAGAGTGTCAAACATTGATTCAAATCATACACCTCCCAATCCTCGCCCTTTTTCTCGGATACCCTATGGAACCAATCTCTCCACCCCTTGGGCATTTTAGGCTAGTTTCTGAAGGGGGTTTTGATAGTCCAGGAAGACAAATCTACCGCAGATTCTTTGAAGGGGATTTGGTTGGTCTCTTGATGGATAAAATCAGATGGGTCAGAGTCACCCATAGGCCCAAGAAAATAGACATTGGAAACAACAGCCGATGGAATTAAGACTTCGTTCCTCATTTCCTAGAAATTGGATGAAATAAATTTAAGAAGAAAGGAAATTTAGGGTAGCAGCCAGTACTTGGGGAATAGAAGCTTGAAAGCATACCTCGGGGACGTGGTCGCTGGTCGCCATTACCACCGAGACAGATGTGAATCTGAAGAAGACCGTTAGAATAAGAGCTTGACGGGGCACAAGATTTGCTAGGGTTGAAGCTTTGGCGATGGCGACGTCGGCTGTTGAGATTTGCTCGAGAAAGAAGGGGAAAGCAAACAAACTGAGTGAGTCAGAAAAGATACTATTAGGACATTATATAAGACTCGGCCCGAAAAGTCAGGAGTCACGCGTATATCTCAGAGCAAAACAGTTGCGGCGTGGTAAACAGATAAATAGAAATTTTGGAATAAAATCACTTTTATCCTAAAATTAGGGGGCATGTGTTTACACCAAAATTTTGAGAGAAAATGCAGGAACTCGAAGCTTCCAAAATTGTGTCGATCAAGGAATCAATTGCATAAGGATCGATATCAGCTGATTCAGATACGACTCTAGAATCAGATCTCTATGGATGACGTCAGCAGATAGCGATGATGAGCTACGGTTGGCGCCAGGAAACTACATATCGGACTCTACAAAAAGGGAAAGATTAGGGTCCAGGTTATCTTAAATTAGAAATGTTTTCTTCTATGCCAAAGATTATAATGAGTCGTGCTCGAGTAGGATTCATGTTTAGGCTCTAGGTATAAATATTGGACCCCGGCTATTGTAAGAGGACACACAATCACTCAAATATAAGTTACTTACTTTTTTCGGCTCCAGCCACCCCTTAGGAGTAGGAGTAGAGTAGATCTCGGTGAGTTTTTTAGCGAGCAGGGCTACATTGGTCTGGCTGACCTCTGGCTTGTCTGTAAGTACCATCATGGCTTATACTTATGTTCGTACAGCTGCATCGATCTGGTCGACTTCCACTGCTCGAGCTAGATTAAGGTTAAGTTATCGGCTCTATCTAAGGGTGGCATCCTTCAGATAGATTCATTAAGTTACCGATATTGCTTATTGCTTTCATTGTTTATTTTATTACAGCAATATCACTTCGCTCGATTGGGATTGCTATAGATCGACCTTATATCCTGTTTAATCCATTGTTTATTAATCTAAACTGATCTAATCCACACTTTAAACGATGAGTTATATTTTATCGGCTATTTTATGTCAATCTTGATCATGCATAGTGTGCGATTAAGACATGTCTGGTCTTGAATAGATCTATTGGCTAACGAAAACCGTTCCATGGCCCGTTATCACGGCCTATGTGATTCTGCCTCACACCCCACTGTTAGCACCGTGGAGTGGGGATTGTTACTTGGTAGATCTGTTCCTAATAGGGCATGATCTTAGCTATGCGTTATGCCTGAATCGGCTGTTTTAGCTGATATCAAGTGCTTTCACATATGCAATTCACGTCACGAGACCGTCGAAGTAAAGATAGGTTGAAAGATGTGTTAGCTCTATGATCTTATTATTGTATTACGGCCTGCATGATTCTGCCTCATGCCCCACTAATATTAGTAATAAGTTAGGGTCATCAAATTTATCGCTGTTTCTATGGCCTGTATGATTCTGCCTTATGCCCCACTGGTCATAACGATAGATGAGATCTAATACGTTCATTAGATTTGTCTCTATTAAATGGTTAAATGATGATGAGCTGCTTCTTTTATATAAAAAGGGATTTGGTTACTTGCATAAACTGATTATTGTTGACATCCTATTGCCATCGATTAATATTTGTCTAAATAACGAGATTCATCCTGAATGATAACCGATTTTTCTTCCACAACCCCTTGAGATTTAACTGATTTATTCTTATGAGTATGCTGGAGACGGCTATTTAGTCGATTTCCTTCCACATCAGCTCTCAGAGCCGCACATTCGGGACTGTCTGACAATACCGGCATGTTCCACCCTTAATTACTGATTAGCTTTCTCTCCTTGTAAATTGTAGGGTCAAATTGACTAGCACGTCTCGGGAGGAGTGCACATGATTGATAATCCCTACGTTGAAGCTAGACGGATCTCCAGCTCCATCGAGCGGACCCTTCCGGCTTGCTCGTGTGCCCTAGCACGGGACAAAAATTCATGCCGACAGATACATATTTAGAAGAGCGAGTACCCCTTGCAATTGAGGTGCTTATTCTATCTTGTCATGTTGGGATGGGAGGGGGTTGGTTTAGGTAGCAGTGCAATTCAATTCTTTGCTGTGTGGATAGCAATGCAATTTTTACATGTTTGCCGCTTAAGTTTGTTTCTCCAATTTCAGGTTGTGGGTTGAACAAGCCATAGAGAAGTCCCTGCCAACAGGGCAAAAGGCAGCACCGATATGGGTCCTGGGGGATGGCAATCCAAGAGAGTGAAGCCAACTAGTCTAGCAGAGTTGCAGCATCTTGTAGTTCTAACTAGGTCCAAAAGTCAGCGCGTACAAGGAGAACAAAGCCCTATGAGGGACTGGTCACATGAATATGACCTTAGCCATGCCGAAGAGGGAACTCCACCTCCCCACCAGCAGAATGACCAAACTTACGAAGGTTGATACTACCTTAGACATGTCTATAAATCAAGCTACACTATTTGATATCTATGTACTTTTCTAACAATCTGAATGTATGAAAACTGTGTAGTATCATTGCAGAGAAGAGTGAGAAAGTTGAGGCAAGCAACTAAGGGGGTTGGGCTTCACAAAACCACCCAATCAATGAGAACAAGGATGTCCATCTCGGTTATCAAGGAGAACAGAAGGCCACATGATCCATTGTAAGCTGCCAAGTTTGTCTCAGAGGCAGGTGTAATAGTCAGGTCTCAAGTACCAATTTTCCCGCACTAGATACATTACAAGCAACGGATCAAACTTCTCAATGGATTTGTGGCCAAGCTATCTGTAAGTATGTATATCCTCTATTAACATTCAACTCTGACTTGAGCAACTTAGTAATGGATTTAATTTGCATTAACACTTCTGCAGTTGAGGCTGGCCATTAATGACAATGATGAAGCAACAAAAGAAGCATGCACGAGTGTATTACAATCTGTTGTAGGTAGACATGGTACAGGTTCAAGCGATCTTACTTCAATGGTATCCCCGCTGATGAAATTAGAAAGACCTCTCATGTGTCTTGCATGAATGACACACAGTGGTGTGCACTTGTCCACATGTGGTTAAGTTCCGAGAACAAGGGGGTGAACTCATTTATTTCTTGTCTAGTCTTTATGTGGTCTACTTATGCTGCAGTCTAACACAATTAAGGTTATAGGTAGTCTCAGAGCAGAACAAGCGAAACCATGCAAAAGTCAAGTGCCACCAGGTTACAGGATCTCGCTCCTATATTGCCCACCTGCAAGCATATGTAAGTGATGGTAGTGTTACTCTTTTTATATCAAATACACAATGCCTTTTGTGTGAACAGAAAGGCGTGTGCAATTTTAACAGAAGGACAAAAATAGGAAGGACACAGGACATGATCAAGAAGTGCTCGTTGAAGAACATGATCGACCTCATGAAGATGTTGATGCAGTGGGAATCTTCAACAACTTCCATACCAGTAGCAACACGGGACTGAGCAATGCTGTAAAAGAAGCAGTGGTAAGTACCTCCATTTGTTTTTCTTGAAATCTGCTGAAGCCATTGGCATAAAAGAAGGAAAAATAGGAGCCTAAAGTGGCACCATCATTTTGAAGTTGTAATATTACAACAGTTAATATATTACCTATACATTGTGCTTATTAATCTGTGTTGACAGTAGGCCGAGGAAGATCTATACATTACTTGTACTGAAATAATCTCTTGGTTCTGCAATTTAAGTCCTCTTCCTAATGTTTACTCCTTGGTTTTCGCAAGAAGCTATGAAAACTATACGAGCATAACATGTTGCTGATGTTGTTTCCAAGGTCCTCTCCTAGGCCAGCTGCAATATATTTTATTTGAAGAATGCTGGTATCAATACAAGCTACTCTAGACTTCAGGAACGGCTTGCTGCTCATCAAGAAAGTTCAGCTATTCTCGCCGAACAAGTAGATCAACTGAAGAGTAAGGCAGAAAATACTGATAGGGAGTTTGAGAAGTTCGAGAAACAGCAACAGGAGGAGTACAATAAGCTCCGTGAGCATATCATGCTCTTAAGCGCTGGTAACTCTCAGTCTTGTTGATGCAGTGAACATGTGGTTTGTTTGCTGTTTTGATGTGAAATTGTGGCGGCTTGATATGTGAACTTTATCAGTGGTTTGTTGCTGAGCTGAACTGCTGCTATTTGATTCTGGTTCAATATAATTATGCATGTAGTCATTTTGTGCAGTAGTGTAGATCTAAAATCATTTTCTATGATATAATAATTGGTGTGCACATGGTATATTCTGTACAGGCACGTTGTTAAATAAGAATCTAACACGTGGACAAACTAGTGAATGACACGTGTAACAGCCACGACACGACACGTGGGCCAATACAAACAAAATACGGGGTACAAATCCATCCTATCACGTGGTCGAATCAGAAAAAGAAATGTGGGTAGCTCAGGGCGTGACATGTGGCCCAATAAAATACTAACACGCGGACATACAACATCGAGACACGTGGTCGAGTAAAAGAAAGACATGCGGGGTATTGTGGTCATGCCATGTGGACCAATAAAAAATACGACACTTGGTCCAATGAAGAAGTGACACGTGACCCAACCGCAACAGGACTCGTGTGCCAATAGAAAACTGACATGTGGAACAATAGGGTCCCAACATGTGGTATAGTAAGAACCTAAAACGTGCAAGAACCAGAGATGACCATGTTGTGCAATAAGAAGGTGACACGTACCCGAACCATCTCCAATGGAACCTACTATAGCATGTACATGTGGAAAGCATCTCCAACAGAAGCACTCGCCAGCGTGGCTGTCCCCTGCCACGCATGCCAAAGCAGTTCTATGACGATCAGTTTTCGTCATAGATCATCATAGAATTGCAAGAATGACGCGACTTCTATGACAAACCATTTTTCGTCATAAATTCGTCATAAAACTGAAATTATGACGAATTTGGCTCCTTCAGTGACAAAAGTTGATCGTCATAGAAGTGGATATTCCTAGTAGTGAAAGTAGATCGAGGGATGTTGCATATGTTGCAAGTGTTTCAGATGCATGTTACACGCGTTTGTTCAAAATGTTTCATCTATTTTCAGTGTATGTTGCAATCATCGTTTATCTAGATGTTGCATATGTTTCACACATATGTTGCAACAGTTTAATTCGAAAATGTTTCAGGTATTTCAGTCTTCTGTTGCAACAAGTGGTTTGATGTTGCAAGTTGCAAGTGTTATTTTTTTGGATGTTTCAGGTGTTCCACACACATGTTGCAAGTGCATGTTCCAAGTGTTTCATCTGTTTTTAGACATATGTTTATTCAAAAAAATTATGTTACAAGTGTTTTATGTTGTTTGGCCGGGGGAGAGCCGGGGTCCATGTGGATAGTGCTTGCGGCACGCCCGGGGGGGCTGCAGACGGGTGCTGGAGGACGGATGGGTGCTTCGGTTGGGGGCACGTCGGGTCTCGGCTCTCGAGTGCCGTCCGCGCGGAGAGAGAGCAGCGGGTCTGGGGAATGACTAGCGGGTGCATATACGGGGGTGGAATACGCGCGTGGGGCGGGGAGATGGCGGACTAGGGTGGGCGAGGCCAGGTGATGTACAACAGAGATAGATTCTTTAGAACCAAAACTTTATTATGATCGTGCATATATTATTGGTACCTGACGATCACCAGATCTGATCTTGCCTTCGCCGTGCAGCAAGCCTGTCTCCACATGCACGATCCTCGTGCGCCGCACATGACGATGCTGAAGCGGATACTACGCTATGTTCGCGGAACGATGTCGCTGGGTCTGCACCTCCGTGCGTCCACCGAGTTCACCATCACGGCGTACTCCGACGCCGACGGGGCGGGCTGCCCCGACATGCGATGCTCAACATCAGGCTTCCGCGTCTTCCTCGGGGATTCGCTCATCTCCTGGTCCTCCAAACGCCAGCCCACTGTGTCTCGGTCGAGGGCCGAGGCGGAGTACCGGGCGGTAGCCAATGCGGCGGCAGAGTGCATCTGGCTTCGGCAACTTCTCGGCGAGCTCCACTGCACCGTCAACAAGGCCATGGTAGTCTTCTGTGACAACATCCATCTCCACGGTGTATGTGTCTTCCAACCCGGTGCATCACAAGCGGACGAAGCATATCGAGCTCGACATACACTTCGTTCGTTAACGCGTCCAAGTCGGCGCCCTGCGCGTTCTACACGTTCGGACCGGGCAGCAATACGCCGATGTGATGACAAAGGGCCTTCCCAGAGCGACTTTTGAGCTCTTTCGATCCAGTCTTTGTGTAGTTCCTATCACACATCAGACTGCGGGAGGTGTTGAGTAGAGGTGTACAGCCGCTGGGTTGACTAGCAACCGCTGAGCGCAGTCACAGCGCCCACGACGCCACGTCGTGTGGCCGAGGCAGTTCTGGAGCCCTGCGTGGTAATACAAGCTGCAACACATGTAATCCTGTATATATATAACATTCATTGAGGGCAATACAGAAAACTGTTGGCTCCATTCTTTCAGCGACGAGACGTTACTGATATGGCGGCTCCCAACAACGCAATAGCATGGAAATGAACCTTCTATACACGGTACATGCACCATGCATGTTATTAATTTATTAATTGGTGTATAGTCCGTTGGATGAACAAACCAACGGTGGACAGATCGATCGTGGGCCATTCCAACCCAAGTGTGGTTGTTGTAAAGCTTCTTTGGAATGGAGTAAAAAAAGGAGAAAAAGACACTGCGCTCCCTCCCATACCACGCACTACTCCAATTTCGTCCACTACGAATGAAATCAGTCTCAAATTAATTAAACTAGTAAGGTTATCCGGGAAAATTGAACGGATACCTAGATTTCTCTCTTAATTTGTTTGTTTGAGAATTTTTTTTTTTGTAAATAGTTGTGTTTGTTTGACTTTGATTCTAATTTCCTCTCTTTCTGCTTCTGTTACATCCATCTACATGAACTCTAAACAACTATCATCAACAAATTCTTTGACTATCGTCATCTTCATCCTCTTCTTCTTCCCCTCTCTCCCCTGCTACCTCGTGGCCATGCAATTTTTTACGAAGGCTAAATCTTAAGGCGGCACAATTTTCTCCATTCGTCAATAAAACTACTATATATCCAAGTCTCATACAGATTGTTTAGTTCCTTGGCCCTCTTATAAATTTAAAAAAAATAACTATTTTTTATCTTCTCTTGCAAATTCATAATTGCCTTTTTTACCCTAAACCATCGTCAGGTTATCATAATTCTGCTCATGTCAGTTGGAGCCGCTTCTACCTAAAGCAGCCACTTGTTGGCACCATCATCAAACCAACATCCATCGGTATCTCGAAGGCTCAAACATTTTCCACCGTACTATGGAATCGCCACTATAATGCCAGTAGGTTGTTGATCTTAATTAAGCATGCTACCCATACCACGCACTCTACCTTAATATCGGTCGTGCTATGATTTTTTTTGCTTGTGGCCTGCTTCTCGAAGAAAAATGACACATACAACTTGCCAAGCTCTCACGCCAAAGTCTTTCCAAACATACTATGTAAGCAACACTTATGCCAGTGAGTTGTTGATCTCAAACATGCTACCTATGCCATTCACGCATATCTGTCATTCTATGGAAGCACCGTGGATGCATAATTATACTCTGAGCCTAAACATAGATTTTGAAATATCTACATGCCTGACAGGAGAAGTTTTGATTTATCCACACTAGCTACGCCATAGATATGGAGAAAAGTACCGGATGAATGAAGACGTCGTATGTGTTGACAAAGTCAAGCGAGGTGGTGTACAACGACATAGATAGATTCTTTAGAACCAAAACTTTATTATGATCATGCATATATTATTGGTCACAACACGGCACACATGATAATGTGTGACATCTTATTACTTCATTATTACATAGATAGAGAGAGAGAGAGGAGATTTCCCAAATGAATCAATAATAGTACGGCGGAATGGCAGCGGAGAGGGCACAGGGGGTGGTGCAGTAGCTGGGCAGCTGGTAGAGTCCACACATGGCCGGCAGCGGCATGTTCTGCGCAACCTGCGCCACCATCATGGCCATGGGGGTCAGGGCCTGGGCCGCCGGCAGCAGCTGCTGCCATTGCTGCATCAGAGCCGGCTGGTACAGGCTGCTGGCGGCGGCGGTGCCCTGGAGCTGCATCATCATCTGCAGCTGCTGCACGACGGACTGCACCACGCCGCACATGGCCTGGCACCGTGACTGCATGTCCATCATCCTCAGCTGCTGGCAGCACTGCTGCCGGAGCGGCTGGCAGATGGCGCTCGGCTGCCACATCGTCTGCTCACGAAGGGCGTAGAAGGGCGCCGCCACCTGGCTGCACTGCGGCTGCCTCAGGTACTCGGCGCAGGGGTACAGCCCGCCGGCGCCCATCATCGTCATCAGGGGGCTGAAGCCCTGCAGCCCCGCCGAGGGCATCTGCAGCGCAGAGGCGCTGGCAGCTGACAGAGCCAGGCACACGGCGAGAACGATGACCATCTTCATGCTGTTCGACTTTGATCCTCTCTACTGCTTTGCTTGCTTAGTTTGGTGCAGTAGTAGTGTCTCTGATCTGGATGTGGGATCTGATGATAGAGTAGTGCATATGTGGGAGCTATTTATAGATGATCCATGGCTTGGGTTCTGCAGCATCTGCGACAGATGATTTTGGAATGTTGCATTGCATGACGTGGAAATACAAGTGCCTTTTTACATGGATTTGGATGTATAGACAGATCATCGAGCTTCCTTTCAGCACATATATATGAATCAACTTTACATGTCAAGGATTGTCACTGAATTCATACGCTTGTGAAGCTAACTTTGTAATGGCGTGTATGTTTGTTTGTTTTTTGTTGAGATAAATTGGGCTGCGCTGAGTAGTATTGCTTGACACATCAGCATGACTCATCACCATCAGTTCATGTAGGTATATACGCACACCTTGACAAATCAGCATGCATGACTCATCACCCATTCATTCTACATGTGAAGGTAGCGTCCTGTGAGTTCTGGCCTTGGTGAAACCAAGTTTGTAATGTTGTGCTGGTTGTTAGTAGGATACCTTGGAATGATAGTGCCACTCCACATGACTTAAATCAGTTTGTTTGTATAGCCCACGTGAGGCATGTTTGGTTCGTGATCACAACTTGTCATGTTCTTTGGCGTTTATTTGGTTCACTGCTGTAACTATGGCACACTATATTTTCTTGGCACCATCCTACACGTCAGACTCATTTTCTTGCCAAACTTTACAAGTTTGGCTTCGCCACCACACTCTCTGGCTGCCACAGTTTGCCAAAAGTTAGATGTGGCGAGTTTGGGTATGAACCAAACAGGCCATATACATTGCTCTGGACGATCAACAGCTCTTGCATGCAATGCAACAGAATATTTTTGTATCATGATTCCCTGAACCTTCATTCCAAGTAGGAAACATACAAGGTTACAGGGTGACTTCGTGAACAAAACCCGTTCCCTAAACAGGGCAAGGGGAAACTAGCACATTTATTCCAGCCGAGCAGCAACAGTATGCCTCAGATTTGGGATCTTACTTTAATTCGAAATATCTCTATAACTAGCATAGAGATAGCACGACAAGTTCATAGCATCAGAACCAGTAAACTCAGGTGGGGGAAATATCGCCATCCATCCGAGGTAAGACGGACAACAGATGAGTAACACTTAGACCACTGGAAGCTCCCCACACTCGCTGATGACTACTTTCTTCTTCGGGCGGTCACCTCTGTCAGTCTCCTGTGACTCGATCAACCCTACGATGTCCATCCCTTCCAGGACCTGGCCAAACACAACATGCCTTCCGTCCAACCAAGGTGTCTGCATCCAAGGCACCAGTCATACCAGTTCCGGGTTAGTTTTGGAGCTAGTACATGAGAGAATTTGGTTGGAACATAAATTGTCGAAGTAGCAGAGGCAGCAAAAAAATCCATTTTTCTGGTAGTTAAACAAGGTACAAGATTACCTTGACAGTGCAAATGAAAAACTGGCTGCCGTTGGTGTTCGGTCCAGCGTTAGCCATGCTGACCACTCCAGGTCCAGTGTGAACCACTAAAACACGAAAACAGCATGCCATCAGGATTAGCATGGAACTAGAAACCACACAGCACATCACTACTGTTTCAGATGTAGAGCATACATTTAAAGTTCTCATCTTTGAAGGTGCGTCCATATATGCTTTTCCCACCGGTACCCTGCAAATGTAACTTCTAGTTAATCACATGCAAAACTTGAAAGCTGCATCTTCCAATTCAGTTTCTCTTTGTTCAACTGTTCAAGCACAAAACCAATCTTTTATGTAGTCATTTTAAAAACCAATCTGCTAGACTGTACACAAAGAATTCAGTATCCCAACCTTATACTGCCAGTTGGGCCTCATAAAGTCACACATGGAAAAATGTGTGCATAAGTTTGTAAAACAAGACTAGATGTCAATCACTTCTAATTTCATGAATTAAGACACTAATTGCAACATGCATGTATGTATAAAGACAAATAGATCATGGACATAATGTACTGACAAGATTTTAGCAGCATCACAAAGGTTACTGTATGACACAAAACTAGTAGACTATCAAGGAACCTATGTAGGAGTAGGACAATTCCTCTTTTGGTTCACCAATTAAATGTCTGGCATAAACCACTCTGAACTTCTGTAAATTCAATTCACTAATCCCAAAACGAGAAAATATTTAGCATAATAATCAACAACATAAAACAGTTACACTTGTAGAACGAAAAGTAAGCTAAAAAAAACATCCAGTCTTTTGATAGAACATATCCGCACATCAGCATGCAGATATTCTTTAATTTCTCTGAACTGAACATGCACAGTGGAAAAAATATATCCAAGTGCAGTACAACAGAGTTTAGTGATAGCAGGTGAACACATACGTTGCCCTTGTCAAAATCTCCGCCCTGAATCATGAAATCGCTGATGACACGGTGGAAACTGGATCCCTTGTATCCAAACCCTTTCTCTCCTGCAAAAGGTGGACCTTGTTATGTTTCTCTTCTGGGCAAGGCAATACTCAAACTAATAGGATTGCACAACTAGCAAGATGGTAGTCCAGCAATCCCTCGTACCAGTGCAAAGAGCACGGAAGTTCTCTGCTGTTTGTGGAATATCATCCCCATACAGGCCGATGACAATCCTCCCAACATTCTTCCCCACAGGGTTCCCAATGCTTATGTCAAAGTACACCTTGTTTGTGATTTTAGACTGAAGGTCTACTTCCTGCAAAAGGCACAAGAGACAAATCAACATAGGTATCCTGCCATACATTACACACTGAGGTAAATAGGTAGGAATATTTTGCATATATTAACTGAATGCAACCACAAAATTGCCTAACCCAGTAACCCACAGTTTCAGTTAAATACAGTTGAACATCTGCATCATCGCACAAGCAATGGCTAATTTGGGTATAATGCAGACAGATACTGGCCCCTGAAACATTGAGTGCCCCATGGCCTCCTATTGTCTGAAGATTCAATCGTTTTATCATTAACAAATCATTGATGATGTGCTGCAATTAGAACTTGTGTCCCCATAAATTTTAGTGGTGACTTAAATTTAGCATGCCCATTGAACTAAAGGAGTAAGTCCAATTTAATAAAGTGGATAGCCGGAAGGTTGACATCTAAGGCAGATGGAATGTCCAAAAGCTGTCTAAGTTGCCAGGATTACAAATTAGTCTCCTTATTAAAAGGATAATAATCTCCCTCGTAGAATGGAAAAAAGATGCAGGCTTTACCGCAGGCCCGGTATCCACTTCAGCCGCTATAGATAGATGGAGTAGATTAATTAAAGAAGAGAGAGAAGGAACCCAGCAGCGTAAAGATGGTACCTTGGGCTCGGCGCTGGCGGATGTTGCGAAGCGCGCGCGGCTGTGGGAGGGCGACGCCGCGAGTCCCCCGGAGAAGGAGACGGCCTGCGAGGGGAGGCTGGCGCCGCGGAGGGAGAGGAGCGGCGATGGGGCGGCCATGGAGGCGAGGAGGGACCGCTGCCCCGCCGAGCGCGCGACGGCCTGCAAGCAACACGAGAGAGTCGGTCAGGCGATTGGGGGGTTGGGAGATGGTGGGCAAAGAGGAGGCGGAGAGGAGGGGCCGCTCGGCTTACGAGGGTGGCGAAGGAGGTGGCAGCCGCCGCCGCCATTGCAGGGGATGGGGATGGAGAGGAGGTTTTAGGAGGAGTTGCTGGAGAATGGGGTGGGGTGGGGAAGACTCTCCGCTCCACGACGGATAGATAAGAAAGGCCAAACGGGGCCAAAATTCTCTTACATATGAACCCCCACATATCATGGAAATTATGTTTGGGTCCTTGGGTGTACCTGAACTGAACTGAACTGGTAGCAAGAGTTAAAAAGGAAGCAAAAAGAAGCGCTAGCTGAATAGATCCGTTGATCTACAGCCAATTTTGCATTCAGAAATGCTATAACACATGTGTTTTAGTAAAAAAAAAACACACGAATTTTTTGCACAGAGAAACGCACGCGGCAGCGCGCTTTCGCTTTCTGCGCCTCGACTGTTGTGTGGGCAGCGCAGCACCAGCACCTGCACGGCGGCAGCGCAGCACCAGCAGCGCACGCGGCACGCGACGGCAGCACCAAGTGGAACCAACCCCTCTGTACATGACGCGACACCAGCAGTGCACCAGCAGTGACTAGCAGCACCACTGTATTTTGTCCTTCTATAAAAAAAATTGTTTTATATGATATGTGATTTGTGATATGTGAATCTGTGATTTAGTGATTGTCTTAAGATAGAAGAAGGCTAAAGGTAAAAGAAGAATGAAGACTGTTGGATCTTAATCTTATGGTGCAAAAAAATTCATGTGTTGGAATCGTATAAAACACATGGTTGTATAGTAGACAGACTCTTTTGCATTAGGTCTTGTTTGGATGCGTGTGTATTCACGTTAATCCACATATATTGGAGTGGAATGGAATAGAACTTAGTTTAATTCCACTTCAATCTGCTTCGACACATGTGGATTGAGACGAATACATACACATCTAAACGAGGCCTTAATTGGTTTTCATCCAAGAAACTTTACAAATTTTGGTATGTTGGTTCCCATGTAGCAGTGTAAATGAAGTAGCCAGTGCAGGACTACAATGTGGCTGGTTTTGGCCCGAGCAGGTGAACACCATATTTCGCTTGTTGGTTTCAGCCAGCCAATAGTGTTTTTCTCTCATAATAAACTAGCACCAGTCAGCCCAAACCAGCTCAGAAACCAACCAGCAAACAAGCCGGAAGTCTGAGCTGTGTGTCTAACTTTCAGGATTCATTTGAGCAATGAATATTTGTGCTTGCTTAAGCAGAGGTTAATATAGTTTTATTTTCTCTCCTAGCTCCTTTATGGACTGTACCATTGGCTTTCCAGATATGTTTGCTATGTATATTGCCAACATAGGATACGAGGGTGCGGTAATGTAAAGTTTAGCTGAAACCTTAATCGTAGGAACTTAAATTTATCAGCCTGACTTATCAGCTATGATACAGTGTTTTTCTCTCACAACAAATCAGCAAATAGTACTTTTCAGCGAAGCGAACAGGCCCACAGAAGAAATAGGCGCCTTTGAAAACACCACATGCCAAGTCCAGTTGTTTCAACGCTTCATGTTGTAGGCAACTAGGCATGACACTCAAAACATGTCATATTCTTGAATTCACTATGACCAGCATTGAAGGGCTGTAGTGCACGTTATCATTGTTGCAAAGTTTTTTTTTTTTGAGGAACTGTTGCAAATCTAGTAGCAGTAAGCAAGTACTCTCGCCATGGAAGCAAATAAGGCCTGTGAGTGTGAACCAAACAAATACAGCATTTCTGCTACTACTGTAGGTAGGCAGCGTTTGTGTGTGTGTGTGAGCACTGTGCAACCTGCAATCCTTGCCCTTGCACAACTAGGCCGGCAGAGCCCTGTGCTATATCATTGCCAGATATAGATGATGCTGAACTTTTGAACAGGCATAGATACGCCTACTGAATGTCATATGCTGTACATGTACAACAAATCATACTGTGCTTGGCTAAACCCAATCACTGCAGACATGCACAGCATGAAAGCAAGATGGATGCCAACAGATCCTCATATGCATATACAACCATATAGGGTAGAGCACAGCCCTCCACCACCAAATACAAGAGGAGGATCTTATTATGTCCCAACCAATTCAATTCAATCAGATTTACACCAGTGAACTGACAAAAAATCGAAGTGGTGCGGTACATAAGAACATTTTACATCCAACTGTAAATATAATACGACTTTATTTACATCGTTGACTCCAAGAAACATGATTCTGTCTAACTAGGTACGAATGGAAGCTTGCGGTACTGTAGGCAACCCCAGCTCATCCACCTGCACCAAAAGGGAATGAAAAACAAATTATTACTATGGATCCACCATGGAGTTATTATAAGCTCACTGGAAAAGAATCCAAATGTAAGATTTTTCCATGCTCGTAACTATGACAGAGCTGAGCCTAGCTAAGTTGGTCAGATGTGGATGCTCATTCCATCCGTGCTCAATTGGAATTCAGGTATCCCTTTTTCTACCTTATAAACCACAAACCAAAAAAGAGAGAAGATTTTCAGTTTTTTTTTAATCTCCTCCTTCGTCACATTTTTCTTCTCTGTTGATCACTGGGATAAAGTTGAAACGTGCTCATTTTTTATAGAGATAATAAAATTAAAAAGCATGGCCCCATGTTGCAATAGGCTTTGATATTGTTCTGGGAGCTAATTGGTGGTTAGTGCACATGACAAAGATAAAGAAAACCACATAGCTACCATGATGATTATAAATAAAAGCAACACTAAAATCAAAGTATGCAACATCTAACATCATTCTCTCACAATAATTCCACTACCTGCTGCTGGTTTGCTGGGACTGCTGCATGGCCAGTTGGTGCAGCAGGTAAGTTGAGTTCAGATTCTTGGTCTGGTTGGAGGTAAGATGGGACTGACTCTGATTCAAAGTCCATGTCAGCTTCCAAAGCATCGAGCTCTGCATTTTCCAAGAAACAAAATGAGGACAGCAGAGAGAGAAATGAGTTTGTTCTTCTTCATAAGCTTTGTAGCAATCTATGCAGTTTGAGAAAATATATGGCGTTTGCAAATTATTATCGAAGAGAAATCGAACTGCCAATATGATTGAACCGTACCTCCCATAAGTTCTTCCTCATCGATATCATCAGGGACGTTGTAGCTTCTGCCAAGAGTTTCTTGTATTTCGTTGCTCACATCCATAAGATCCATCATCTCATCTTGCATGCTCTATGGATCATAGGAGGTATATATTCAGATGCAACATCAATCAAAAAGGAAAATAAGCAACAAATTGGAAGTGCATGTATGGTGCGAATACTGAAAGCATGAGGAATCTGGTAAGAGTAAGACGGGAGAATGGTAAATAGCATACATCAATATCTTCAAGCTTGACAGTCTTCATCATCCCTTTGAGCTCTTTATTGGCAGCCTTCATTGCAGTCATCTACCCAATGAAAAGCACTTGAATGTAAGCCTATACGATTCTAAAAGGGAAATTATATAGCAACAAAAATCAAGGTTTTTGTTAGGTAACTCTGGAGGCATACAGTTTGCTGAGCATCTTTAAGTCCCTCTGCGGCAAAAGCAACTTGGTCAAGGTTATATGTTTGGTTGTAGAGCATATCACGCTGCCCCTCGTACCTGCAAGGAAAATATAAAAACAGAGGGTGAAGATAGGAATTAGTATCCATTGACGGACGGAAGATTCTCTAAAATATCTTTTCTTTTTCTGGAAATAAAAAAGAATGTACTAAGGCGGTGGGTATAAAAGCAATTCCATTTTTGCCCTGCCTAGAAGAAATTGTCGCTACTGAACTCCGTCCAGTCATGACGCATTTGATATGTTTGTTGTTTGGAAATTGGCATGACCACACCTCGGAAAATCAATTTATATAGATATTTATTTATACTGGTATGACAGTATAGACTATATCTATAGAAATAGGATTAGGATTACTAAAATGTCTGTATCAAGTAAGACACCAGTTGTATGTTTATGGAATGCATTAATTAATTCAGCATAATACCAAGCAGTTAACTAAATATGAGTAGATGCAATCATGCAAACAAGCATTGAAGGTAGGCTGGCTGGCTCATGTATGGTAAAGTAGTCGTCGTAATTCTAGTAATCGGTAATCTAATAGTCGAGAGAGAGAGCAAGATAAGGGGCAGAGAGGAGGAGGGGACGGGGGTTGGGGTGGCTCACATCCTGCGCTGCTTGAGGACCCTCATGGCTCGTGCCTTGACGGCCTCCTGCGCGGGGCCTGGGCGCGTCTTCTTGATCTGCTCCTTGTAGCGCGCGAGCTCGGCGTCGAGCTTCTTGATCTTTTCATCGACGGTGTCGCCGCGCTTGGTGATCTGCAAGGGAAGGAGGAATCGATTTGATTGATTGAATAAACATTATGAATGAATCTGCAAGGATTGATATACAATGAAGGAGAACTTGGTTGATGATACATACTCCGTCGGTTGCGTCCTGGATGGTGGGCGGCGGCTCCTTGTTCTTCTTGGCGCCAAAGATCTTCTTCATGTCGCCGGCGGGCGGGCTTGCTTGGCTTGTTGTATATTGGATTTGGATGGGATGCGATCCCCAATCCAATTGACTGATAGTAATACGGCGAATAAAGAAGTTGGAATCGATCGTATCAGGGAAGGGAGAAGAGGAACGCGCAAGAAAAGAGAAGAGAAGAAGGGAGCAGGAGAGAGGAAATTTCCGTGCAGTTAAAAGTCGGTTAGCTCTCGGATCGGAGAGGGGAAATTTCTGGGTCTCCTGTCCTGACCTGACCTCGTCGCCAAACCCAAACCCAAAAACCAAAGGGTTGACTCCGCCCAGGCACAGCCAATGGGTGGAATCGGAATATGGCGGAGAACCAAAGGGATCCGGCGGACGGCGGACCGGTGGCCTTACAATCTCTAGGAGCAGAAGGAAACACAGCGTGCGGGAGCAGATGGAGGGCAGGGGGAATGGCAGCACAGGTTAGTCACTGACGACACCCCAGAGATGCGACAAGCTTCCAGGCGGGCAGGAAGGGGGAGGGAGGCCGGCGGGCGACGAGAGGAAGACGGGGACGGCACGCGACGCGTGCGTTGCCAATTGTGTGGTCACGCTCACGCAGAACTCCCCTCGCTAGAAGGAGACTTTGGTATTTCACCCATCATCCAAAACTGAGTTTCGTACTTTTATCATCCCTCATATGATTTAGCTAGTTTGTCATTATAAAACTAGTGTAATTCGCTGAAATATATTTTGGGTAGTTTTAATTTGTGGAAAAAAAGAAAAAGACGTATCCTTCCGTTTCTACCCCTGCCTGTTGTTATGTTCATCAAAACGGATCGAAACACAAAACGGATCGGCCCTCTCCTCCATCCCAGCGGCATCAGCCAGCATAGGCTTGCCACCACGCCACTCCCCTCCCGTGCTGGCGCTGGCCTTCCCCAAGCTGCCCGCCTCCCTTGCCGGCACAGCCCTACCACCACGCCGCACCAGGTGCCTCGTCCCGTCTCCGCCCGGCCATCCAGGTGCCGCCGCCCGCCTCCGCCCGGCCATCCAAGCGCTGCCGCCGCCCTAGGCCATCCAAGCATCGCCTCTGCCCCAAGACAGCCTCAGATCCACCCTAGGCCGTGGGCCAGGCCGGCGCCCAGGTTGCCGCGCCAGGCCGGCACGTCCACAGCCGACGCGTCCCCTAAGCTGACGCCGCCTCCATGGATTACAGTTGGAGTGATCTAATTTCTCGGTATGCATTCTCTCTCTCTTGTATTTGTAGTCCTCGAACATAGTTTGAAACGCGGATAGAGTTGTTCGAATAGAATTTTAACTATATTTCTTGCATTCGTTTTATCCAGGCTCGATGTGGAGCCTGAGCTTAGATTAGATTCTGTAGCAGACACTTGTGATGTTGGTCACAATACAAAGGCTGTAGACCATGGATGTGGTGATGTTAGTGGCAATGCATTGGCTATAGAATATTATGGAGGTGTTGAATGGGACAACCTGCAGATTGCTGACACAAATGATGAAGAGAGTGAGGGCGGGCAAGAAATAATTGATGAGGATCAATTATTTCGTCTGTTGGGTTTGAGAACCGAGGATGATGAACATCGATCTCAAGAGCAGCAGGCTTCTACAGAGATGGAAAACGAGCCTAAAAATAGGAATGCCACTATTGAGGAGGAGATTGACATAGCTGGGGCTGCCATTCCTATTGACGATCATGTGACAGGGGAGAGAATCTTAGTCTATGACCCAAACAACCCTTGTATGGACATTGGCACTGTGTACCCTAACATAAAAGAATTCGGATTGGCTATGAGGCAGTTTGCAATAAATGAGGAGTTCGAGCTGCACATAGTGAAATCTGAGCCACAACGTTACATTGGGGATTGCAATGCAGAAGGTTGCCCGTGGCATATTGTTGGAAGGAGGCAACCTGATGGGGCAACCATTAAGGTATTTAACTAGTGGCTAACATTTTTCTACATTTTTTTTGTTGCTGGTCAATATCTAATTCATTGGTATTTTGCAGGTCACATGTTTGATTTCTCGGCATACATGCTCTTCTAGTGCAAGGAGGAAGACCACCACTCCAACAAGTGGCTGGGTAGCATCAAAGGCTATTCACCACCTTAAGAAGACTCTCAACATGGGCCCTAAAAAATTGCAGAAGAAGCTACAAGAGAAACACAAGTGTGAAATTCACTATGACACAGTGACGAGGGGAAGGAATATTGCCTTGAGAAAAATATTTGGCAGCTGGGAGGAGAGCTTCCAAATGTTGTTCAACTGGAGGGCAGAGGTATTGAAGCGGTCACCAGGTAGTGTGATTGAAATTGACTTAAAGGAGGTAGATGGCAAGGTTTATTTCCATACATTTTTTTGTGCATTAAGTCCTTACATTGAGGGTTTTTTAGAGGGTTGTATGACTTATCTGAGCGTAGACTCAACTGCACTTAATGGTAGGTGGAATGGATATTTGGCTGCAGCTGTTGCAATAGATGGTCATAATTGGATGTACCCTCTTGCTTTTGGTTTCATAGATGGGGAAACAATAGATAACTGGACATGGTTCGTGACTCAGCTACACAAAGCAATAGGAAACCTACCACTACTTGCTATTTGCACTGATGCATGCAAAGGTTTAGAGAAAGCTGTTAGAGATGTCTTCCCTAATGCTGAGCATAGAGAATGCTTTAGGCATCTAATGCAGAATTTCATAAAAAGATTTGGTGGAGATATTTTTTTCAAAAATGTATCCTGCAGCAAGGACATATAGGCCTAAAGTTTTCCAATATTTCTTCCATGAAATTGTGACAGTTTGCCCTGAAGTATTGGAATGGCTTCATAACCACCACAAATTATTGTGGATGAGAAGTGCTTTCAATCAAGAAATTAAGTGCGACTATGTTACCAACTTGAGGGTAACATCCTACCTGCTATCCTTACTATACTGAAAGCAAGGACTAGTGTTGATGGGGAACCCTACGGGCCCCCCATAGATCATACTATAGGGAAGTGGACCTTGGTAACAAGGCCCACAGCCCAATCGCCAAGAAGAACACGGAGCAAAGCAACGTGCAAGACCAAAACTCCAATTCGAACTATACAAGGAAAGGCGTCCGAAGCATAGCTTAGGACTCTGACCTTGTATCCGAGTAGAACACAAACAACTCCTCTCAGCACCTGGACTATAAAGGGCTAGTGAGGATATCCCTTGTAAACGACTGAACACACCCAATACTCAAAGCAACACGACGCAAACAGGCTAACGCCAAACTGGACGTAAGGTTATTACTCGACTAAGTCGAGGGCCTGAACTAGTATAAATCGTGAGTCTCTTTGCATGACCGCCGAGTTCCACTATTCATCGAAGCCCGAACAACTGTCCTGGGTACCCCCCGTGGCAGGCTCTCGGTGGTAAAACATCGACAGCTGTCGCGCCAGGTAGGGGCTTTCGACGAATTTTTTTCTCGAGAGCTCGGCGGACCTCGACCTCAAGATGGCTTTTCTGGCGGGAACAACCTTCGTCTTCGAATCCTGGATCTGTGAGGTTGACGGCGACGGCAAGCTACGTACCCGTCTCCGAGAAGAAAAAGAACTCGATGACAAAGTTGAATATGAACTCGCCGAGAAGATGACAAAACTTTCAACTTCGGATCCAACTCGGAATGAAGAAGAAAGCGGATACGAAACTAACTCTGAGAAAGAGATATAACCCGACTCCAAGACAATCTTCACAGTGAAAGAGCCAAGCCTAATTGGACTCGGAGATGCAACAACAATCGTGAAGGAATACAACCCATACGACTCCAAAAAGAACTCGAGAACATATGGACTATACAACACGGCATCAATCTACCAACACTTTACCCAAGACAAGATGAACTCAGCAAGAAAAATACTCCTGGAGGGAGCACAAGAAGGGATGATCATGACAGTTACCCCACAAGACTGTGTGGTGCATTGGCCGGGTTCTTTCACCTCAAGCAAAGCCCAGACTAGCACGTACATTGAAGAACTACCTTATCAAGAGGGAAAAGAACTCGGATCCAGCTCAGAAACTACCGATAGCTCAACCAAACGAAGGATGAAGTACCATACAAGAAGAGCTCGGAAGAAGTACACTATATACATGGTGGAGCAGTTAGAACAACCTTTGGAACCACCACAGATACCAGATATAAAATCTTCAGACGAATCAGAAGGCAACATCTCGCTAGATGAGAAAAGCGACAGCAACGAAAATAATGAGCAAAGGCTAGAAAGACTAAAGAAGAATAAATTGAAGGCTGGAAGAAGGAACAGGGCTAAACAAAGGAAGCAAATCTGGAATAAGTACAAGGCGGAACTAACGGAATACAATAGAAAGAAGGCGGAAAGAGAAGCCGCAAAAAGTACAAAAAGGGAAAGAATTGAAGAATTAACAAAGGAGTTGCACACCCTCATGAATAACAAAAAAATAAAGGAAGATCAGAAGAAAGAAGTCGGGGGATCAGAAAAACAACCCGGCGAAGAAGTTCCACAGGAGCCACAAGAAGAGCAACCACCCAAAAAATCAAGTTTTCAAAGGCTAGGACCAGTAGAGAGTGCTGATGTTAATGGAAGGCAAGAACATTACTCAAAGCAACAAGAAAGAGGCAAACCAGAATTGAGCCAACACTACCAAGAAATATCAAGAAGATTAGACAAAGAAGATGGCTACGGAGAGTCTAAGTTAAAAGAAGACAGGTCTTATTACATAAGGGCAAGATCGCCAGACTACGAAAGAACAGAACCATACGACAGATTCCCTTGTTTCGCAGGAAGACTACAAACATTGAAGCTACCACACAAATTTAAACCAGCAAATCATTCCAAGTACGATGGCAAAGTAGAACCAAGACAATGGCTAAGAGTTTATTCCCAATCTATTGAGTTAGCCAGAGGAGATGACGACATCAAGGCTCTATTTTTTCCAATGGCCCTCGAAACAATGCCACTACAATGGTTTGACAAATTGAGGCCAAGATCAATCAAATATTGGGAAGACTTGCAAGAAGCTTTCTGCAACAACTTTGTAGGCATTATTACCCATCCAATGATCGCAGCCGAGTTGAAAGGAGTAAGGCAAAGGAGAGGAGAAAGTCTAAGGGAATACTATAGAAGATTCGGAGAATTCAGGGCTCAAGTCCACGACATTACCGACAGAGAAGTGATAGAAGCCTTTGCGGAAGGAATCTTAGCAAACTGGCAATACAAAGACTATTTCAATGAGAACCCAAGAACAAATAAAGATTTCAAGAGGGTTGTTGAAAAGCTAATTTCATCAGAAGAAAGAACCCGGCATCAGTTTGCTAGGGACAACCCAGAAAATAGAAGACTTGATTACAGACAGCAAGACAAAAGGCCGAGGCAGGACAACATGGTGGCAACCACAGACAACAAGAGAAGATACAATGACAACAGCAACGGTGGCAATTACAATGGCAACTACAACAATAACAACAACAGTAACAACAGCGGGTACAACAGTAATCACAACTATCGGAGCAACAACTACCGAGGAAGAGCACCGGAAAACATAGAGAACATGCCATGTCACATACACCCAGGAACCAGACACAAGTTAGTTGAATGCAGCACTTTTCAGTGGCAATTCATGAAGAGAGAAAACAGGAATCAAAACAACTCGGAGCAAAAGCAAGAAGAATCCAAGAAGGAGGAAAAGAAAGCTAAAGGAGATTATCAAGAACCCAAACACCAATTAGCATTTATATTTTCAGGTGTTCCTAACACACGAAGCAAAAGGCAAGAAAAACTAGCTCACAGAGCCATCATGGCAGCTGGACCAGCCATCCCAAGATATCTAGATTGGTCAGAGTACCCCATCCACTTCATTAGAGAAGACCAATGGACCAGTGCAGCAAACACATGATGCTACCCGCTGGTACTGGGTCCAACTATCGCATGAGTGGCAGTAACTAAAGTACTCATCGACGGAGGAGCCGGGCTCAACATAATTTTCGCAGATACTCTCAGAAGGATGAATCTGGATTGTGAAGGACTAATGACACCAACAAGCACACCATTCTATGGAATAGTACCCGGTAGAGTAGCTATGCCACTCGGACAGATAACCCTACCAGTCACCTTTGGCACACCAGACAAATATCGGACGAAATTCATCAAATTCGAAGTTGTAGACTTTGAATCATGCTACCACGCAATACTTGGGAGACCAGCTTTAACAAAATACATGGTAGTGCCACACTATCCATACCTACTACTCAAGATGCCAACAACAAAGGGCGTATTATCATTGAAAGGAGATCTAAAGAAAGCATATGATTGCGACGTACAAGCAATACAAATATCCGAAAGATTACAAGACATAAAGGAAGGAAAGGAGATTGCAATACTAGCCAACGAAATGAACCCGGATGAGATTCAAATACCGGCTAAGAAGCCAAGCAACTTTGCACCACCAAAAGAAGCCGCTACCAAGACTATTGACTTGTTGAATGGTGACCCAGAGAAGACGGCAATCATCAGTGCAAATCTCGATCCCAAATAGGAACTTGCGCTCACCAACTTTCTTCGGGACAACAAGGATATCTTTGCTTGGAAGCCGACCGACATGCCAGGGGTCCCAAGAAAGTTGGCTGAGCACATAATTGATGTGAACAAAGGGTCCAAACCCGTTAAGCAGAAGCTACGAAGATTCGCTCCAGACAGAAAAGCAGCAATCAAAAAAGAGATCACCAAGCTCATGGCAGCGGGATTCATCAGAGAAATAATCAACCCGGATTGGCTTGCCAACCTGGTCCTAGTTGAGAAGAAGAATTCAAAAGAATGGCGCATGTGCATTGACTACACAGACCTCAACAAACATTGCTCAAAAGATCCATATGTTCCACCAAGGATTGATCAAATCATCGACTCAACAGCAGGATCAGCTCTATTATCCTTTCTGGATTGCTATTCAGGCTATCATCAAATATCTCTAAGAGAAGAAGACCAAAGCAAGACATCGTTCATTACACCATTTGGGGCATATTGCTACAAATCAATGCCTTTTGGGCTAAAGAATGCAGGAGCAACATATCAAAGAGCAATTCAAACTTGTTTGGGGAATCAAGTCGGAAGGAACGCAGAAGCATACACTGACGATGTGGTAATCAAGACAAAAGAACCCGGATCATTGATAGAAGACCTCGAGGAGACTTTCAAGAATCTAAAAGCATGGCAGTGGAAGCTAAACCCCACAAAGTGTGTTTTTGGGGTCCCATTAGGACAACTTCTCGAATTTCTAGTCAACAACCGAAGAATTGAAGCAAGTACAAAGTAGGTTAAAGCCATCATGGATATGAAACCTCCAAAGAAAGTTAAAGACATATAGAAGCTTACAGGATGCATGGCAACACTTAACAGATTCATCTCCCGACTAGGAGAAAAAGGGCTACCTTTTTTAAATTATTGAAAAAGGCAGGAAATTTTGAATGGACAGAAGAGGCAGAAGAAGTATTCCAAAAGTTAAAAGAATACCTGGCATCATCACCAGTAATGACACCACCAAAAGGCAAAGAGGACATGATGCTATACCTTACAGCAACCAAGAGCATTGTCAGCACAGCAATTGTGGTTGATAGAGAAGAACCTGGACACGCTTACAAAGTGCAGAGACCAGTCTATTACATAAGTGAAGTACTAACAGAATCAAAAGTGAGATACCCACACATGCAAAAACTACTTTATGCAGTGTTGATATCATCAAGAAAGCTGAGACATTATTTCCATGAACACAAGATTACAGTGGTAACTAATTTCCCACTTTAAGACATTCTACGCAACAAAGATGCAATAGGTCGGATATCAAAATGGGTAGTAGAACTCGGTGCTCTCAACCTAGACTTCAAACCAAGAACAGCAATCAAATCTCAAGCATTATTCGACTTCATTACTGAATGGACAGAAATCAGTCAAAAAGAACCCGAACCAATACTTGATCATTGGAAAATGTATTTTGATGGTTCCCTAAAGTTAGGAGGAGCCAGAGCAGGAGTGCTATTCATATCACCAGAAGGAAGATAGTTAAAGTATGTGCTACAAATACTTTGGCAGGCAACTAACAATGAAGCAGAATATGAAGCATTAATACATGGTCTAAGAGTTGCAAGCTCACTTGGGATCAAAAAGCTACTTGTCTACGGTTATTCAACTATAGTAATCAATCAAGTCAACAAGGATTGGGATTGTACAAAAGACAATATGGATGCATACTGTGCAGAAGTCAGAAAATTGGAGAAAATTTTCCAAGGGCTCGAAATCCATCATGTACTAAGGGATTCCAACGTTGCAGCAGATGTGCTAGCCAAACTGGGATTAGATAGAGCAAAAGTACCACCTGGTATATTTGTAGAAGAAATCATAGCCCCATCTATCAAACAACCCAGGAACACAGAAAAGGAGAAGGAGACAATAGATCCAATGGAAATAGATCAAGCAGAAGAACCAGACCAATCAAGACAGATCATGGTCATACAAAATGATTGGAGACAAACATACATTGATTTTATCAAAGAGAAGAAACTACCCGAAGACAAAGCAGAAGCAACCCGGGTTATATGAAGAGGCAAAAACTACGTTCTGGTGGGAGACAAACTATACAAAAGAGCAGCATCATCTGGAGTACTGCTTAAATGTGTTCCAATAGATAAAGGAAAGGAAATCTTGGATGAAATCCACTCAGGATGTTGTGGAAATCATGCAGCCTCTAGGACACTGGTCGGCAAAGCATTTAGAACCGGGTTCTATTGGCCAACAACACTCAAAGATGCAGAAGAACTCGTCAAAACATGCAAGAATTGCCAAATGTTTGCCAAACAATCACATGTGCCCTGCTCATAATTTGATATGCATACCACCAGCTTGGCCGTTCTCATGCTGGGGGCTAGATCAAGTAGGACCACTCAAAAAAGCAAAAGGAGGCTTCGAATACATATTTGTGGCAATCGACAAATTTACAAAGTGGATTGAATATAAACCTTTGGTCAAATACAGTGCAGAAAAGGCAGTGGAATTCATACAAGACATCATGCATAGGTTTGGCATGCCCAATAGAATAATCACGGATCTTGTTTCACCATTTACAGCAAGAGAATTTCAATACTGGGTAAAAGATTGTGGGATAGAAATCGACTTTGCATCAGTAGCACACCCACAGGCCAATGGACAAGTCAAAAGAGCAAATAGACTCATATTACAAGGCTTAAAACCAAGATTATATGAAGATTTGAAAGATTATGGTGGAAAATGGATCAACGAACTACCAAAAGTAGTATGGGGTTTAAGAACCCATATCAGCAGAGCCACCGGCTACTCACCTTTCTTTCTGGTCTATGGATCAGAAGCAGTACTACCAGCCGACTTGATATGGCTATCTCCAAGAATAGAATAATATGAAGAAGGCGAAGCCGAAGAAACAAGGCGGTTAGAAATTGATTCAATAGAAGAAATAAGAGACAGTGCAATAATCCAAAATGCAAGATATCAGCAAGGACTACGAAGACATTATGACAAAAGTACTCAGCCCCGATCACTAAAGCCAGGGGACTCAGTATTACGACTAATCCAGAAGAAAGATGGATGACACAAACTACTCAGTCCATGGGAAGGACCCTTCATCATGAAAAACGCAACAGGACCCGGCACATACGAGTTGATGACTCCAGATGAAATACCAGTGAAGAATACTTGGCATATCAGCCAACTCAAAAGATTCTACAATTAGTACAACATATTGTACTCAAGCTTCAAGAGAAATAAAGCAGAAATTCTTCAAGAACGACTTCAGATATAAGCCCTATCGAACCGACAAACCAACCCGTAATCAGGTTGGGGATAAAAGGGGCATCCCTGTTAACAGCCAACCCGGAAACGGTTGCGCTACATGGGCAATTTTGTCACTCAACCATATGGAGATGGTTTGACTGATGGCCAACGGCCAAATAGCTTCTTGGGTAAGGAGACCCAAGCTAGCATTTGTGACTCTACCATAAAAAGAGATGGTACGACTGACAGCCCTATCCAACAGACAGAACCAACCCGTAATCAGGTTGGGGAAAAAGGGGCAGCCCTGCAGACAGCTCAACCCGGAAACGGTTGTTGCTATATGGGCGTAATCGCTTACCCCAAGAGCTGGTATGATTGCTTACTTACCCTGCAAACAGCCAACCCGGAAATGGTTGTGCTATATGGGTCCGACTTACCCCAAGAGCTGGTACGATCGTTTACTACGCCCAACAAGCGGCGCTATCTACAAAAACAACTCAGTCGCCTACCCCAAGAGCGGTACGATCGACTACCTCACCCAACAAGCAGGCATCTACAAATATACAACTCGGTCGCCTACCCCAAGAACGGTACAATCGACTACTTCACTCCAAGAGCGGTACAATCACTCCAACAACTCGGTCGCCTACCCCAAGAGCGGTACAATCGACTACTTCACCCAAAGAGTGGCACAATCACTCCAACAACTCGGTCGCCTACCTCAAGAGCGATACGATCGACTACTTTGCCCAGCAAGCGACATCTACAAATTTACAACTCAGTCGCCTACCCCAAAAGCGGTACGATCGACAAACTTCGCCCAACAAGCAGCATGATCAAAGTCAACTAGGCTACATATTCCAAGAACAGCATGACCAACTGCCTCGACCCAAGAGCAACTGAAACAATTATACAATCTAGGCAAGAATGGCCGACCAACTCGCCCCAAAAGCGGCAGGAAACAACCCTACAAGGATGGCTATCTACTCAAGAAAGCAGTATGATCAAATCCCACGCCCAAAAGGGTGGCAAAAAACAACTCTACAAACCGGATATCAACATGCAGTCGATTATTGTTATCTGAAGAGCGACAAAACCAGTCACACAAAGTGGAAGGACTACTCAGAAATTACACAAATGCAGTAAAAGAATGATAGGTCAAAGCCTACTCATAGCAGTCAAAGACAGATTCAAAAGCAGGGCAAAGCCTGATCATATTCACAGAAAGAAGTATATATTATAAGAAACCACAAGTTCATTACACAAAATGTCTAAGGAGCTGGAGGCACAGTAGGAAGCACATTCATCTATTCCAAGATTTGGTCTGATAGACCACTAAGCTCTACTTTGGCCTCCTCCCACTGTCTTGAAAACTCAGCCGTTACAGAAGCTTCAGTAATCCGCTCAAGAGGGGCATCAGGAGCAACAACCCAGACATATGAAACCACATTGTTGATGCATCGGTGAAAGCCACCCCTTACAAAATCATAAAACCGGGAAGAAAGCACTGGTATTATGCCTCCAAAGCCCAGATCTCTATCTTCTCGCCGACAGACTGAAGCAATGATTGGAGCGACTGTAGCATAAAGAGCCCGGAATTGCTCATGGGTAGCCTTCAACTTCGCCTGCAGATCTCGAACAGATTTTATGGCCTGAACAAGATCTCGGTCAGCGCCAGATCGTATCAATTTTGCCTGAGCAAGAATATCTTGGGTTTCTTTCAGTTTTAAATCAGCAAGGGTACTTACAAACTCAGCCTAATTTTGTGAAGTACAGAGGGTGTCAGTCATCGCCTCCCTATCTTTCAACCAGTTTTATTTTTCACGAGCAAGAGCTGAAAGAAAGCAAATCAACAACTCAGAAAAGAAAAAAGAGCAAAACCAAGGGAAAGCAGTTGATCAACAAAAGATTAACTTACCAGCCAGCCTCTCCTTCAAGTTAGAATTCTTAGCCTGAGCGGTATCACGCGCCTTCTCAGCATCAAGCACCTTGGCATTAAGGGCGGCCTCCGTCAGAGCACGCTGCTCCTTCTCATAAGTCAGGACAACTTTAGCCTGAGCCAGCTCATCTTCCTTTCTTTTCAAATTAGCCTCAGCAATGGCAGTAAATTGCGCCTCATGAGGACCGAACAAGACATCCTAATCTTGAAGTAAAGACTGCAAAATAAAAATATGTCAGACAAAAGCAGAAGAAACTAATATCGAAAGTCAAAAAAGAACTCGGATACCTTAAGCTCCGCACCATAAGCACCGAAAAAGGTTTCCCAAGAAGAACCCAACTTGGCCAACCGTTCAACTCGGCCAAACTGAGCCATTTCCTCTCCTGAACGAGTTAGCAGAAGAGTACATGGCCCAGATGCTGACGGCCGGTCAGCATCAGCAGCAGAAGCAGGGGGAGGGTAGTTATCAAAACCCACACCCACTGTCGCATCAACTCGAGCAGCAGCCTCAAGGGAGTACAACAGAGACGACCCAAGTGGTAGACGAGCAGTAGCAAAAATGCCCGAGGGACTATCCACAACCCGATGCTCCTCCTGAGAGGACACCAGGGCCCCAACATTCTGTTCCTCAACATGTGGCTCAAGAGGAGCAACACGAGGAGGAGAAGCTACAAAAAGTAGAATTATAAGTCTACAAGGATATAGAATACATAAATTATACAAGAGACGGAAAGGCAAGGCAGAACAAGAGCTCACCAATAGCAAATTCTTGTAAAGCTTTTTTAGCCCCAAGGGCCAGAGAAGACAAGGCATCCTCAGAAGGCCTACAATGAAAAAGAACTTAGGTCTATCAAAAATAGAATAAGATATCAAAATCAGAACAACCAGGAGAAAAACTTACTTGATGACCTTCTTAAAATCACCAGCCACCTCCGAGAAAATGAAGTCGGGAAGTGGCCTGGAAAACAAATCATCCTCAACCACCTCAAAGGAGGGGATTAGGATGGCCTCTGGGACAGAAGCAGAAGCAATTGTTACATTTGGGACACAAGGAACCCGTGCACGACTACAGAAAAAAGAACTCAGTCTGAGCAAATCTTACAAAATACAAGGGCACTTGAGAAGTAAAAACTTACGAATGAAGATTAAGGGGGACTTCATCATCAGTCACCTCCTCATCAACAACGACAGACTGACCATCTATCAGAAGACAAGAAGATCTCGGATGAATACACAAAAGCAGGTCAAATCAAGACAAAACCAGGAAAACAACTCAGGAAAGGCTCAGCGCAAGCTCACCTACGAGAATATTACCTGTTGGAGGGTGTTGACGAGCTGAACGTCGCCTCTTGGGCAAAGACTGCTTAGAAGCAGCCTCAGTCCGCCACTTCCTAGATAACAGGATATATCGAGCAGTCCAAGGATCAGGAGTATATTCAACAAAAGAACTCTGACCTTCAAAAAGACCAGTAAACAACCTCGTTGATGAAGAACCCGGCCCAGAAGGGGCAGCTCCAGCAGCAGCATCAGCATCATCTTCATCCTCATCACTGGTAGGCTCTTCAGCAGCCGCCTCTCTAGCTACGACAACAGCCACCTCGAGCCTAAAGGCCCGACCAAAACCTTGCAAGAGAAGAAGAGAGAAGTCAAAAACAGAATACGAAATGCAAGAACACAAAAGAACTCAGAGGAGATTACCACTTACCTCAGGAGGAGGATGAGCAGCATCGTACTCTTCAACACGAGCAGGCATCACAGAGACCCCACACAGAATACGCCCCAGGCGTTCAAGAACGACCTCCTCAGGCAACTCGACATCAGGAACAAGTCAGGAAGAATCTGAGGGCCCAGTATATTCAAAGCCGTAATGCACCCTCTGCATAAGAGGTTGCACCCGGCGACGCAAGAAACTGGAAACTATACAATTGCCAGTCAAGCTTGCCTGTTTAAGCACTGCAACTCGAGTGAGCACAGGCATCAGAGCAGCACGCTTAGCAGAAGAGATTTTATCCTTCTAGATCGGGAGGGGAACGGGAAGAACAGAGAGATCATGAGAAAAGGAAAGAGCAGGTTTTGAAATATAAAACCACTTCTCCGCCCAATTCCTGACAGAATCAGAAAGGGTAGGAGAAGGGAAAGAAACTCCCTGACGGGATTGGATAAGGCAGTAGCCGAGAAAATGAGTATTATTTCTGTCTCACAAACGCACACGGAAAAAAATGACAAAAAAGAAGAAGATTTGGAGGAATTCCAACGAAAACCTCGCAAAAATGCATGAAGGTAGAAAAAAAGAACCCCGTTAGGGGTAAGATGATGGATTTGAATCCCATAGGATCCAAGAAACTCAAGCAAGAAATCAGACGGGGGATAACAAAGCCCCGCCCGCACGAAAGGAACAAAAAGAACAGATTGATTCGGAGTGGGAGAAGGGACATCATGCTCACTAGGACCAGAGAAATTAGAGAGACATTTCTCCTAAAGAAGGCCATGAGCAACAAGCAGATCCAACTCCGCCTTCGAAGTTGACGACTTGGGGAGTTGCCTCTGCATTTTCCGCATCACAACAAATTTGGTGTTCTTGATCACCTTGAGCGCTGCCTCCTCGTCGACAGACTTGCTCTTGTTCTTCGCCACCATCTCAGAAAAGCAAAGACAAGATTTGGATGGAAATAGAAGGGGATCAAAGGCACAACGGAGCTAGGGTTTTGGCTGAGATTAGGGAATTTTTTACAGCAAAGGCAAGTTAAGCCAACAGTAACAGAGCAGTTATCTTTATACAAGGTAAATACGCGGTCCAAAGTACGCGGTCGCCAAAGGAAGGCCCTTCAAAGTTACCGTTACAGCAATAATTACAGTATGCACCAGAGAAGAGCAACGGTCCATTCACACCACAACGGCTATCAATCCGTTCACAAGAAAGTTATTGAGAAAATAATATACTACAAGTCGGGTACGTTTACACAGAGGCAACCGAAACAAAAAGAGCTCGGACACATCTCCAAACAAGTCGGACAACAACTCAAACAATATAATCTTTTATTCCTCTGATCAAGAAGATACTAGGATTATGTGGGGGGTACGACCCCGGATACCCACGGCATGTCACATGGGCTATGCCTCCAGGGGTGGTCCAGCCCGCAAGAAGGAGCCTTGCGGGGCACGATTCTGTTCGGCGACCCCCGCAAGGCACGGAGAGGATATTCTAAAGATGTTACGAGATCTGATAGGATATATATGATCCCATGTTTCTTGTAATCTGTTATTACTTTCCGGTTATCTCTCAGATCTAACCGACTTGTAACCTTGCCCCCCGGACCATATAAGGCGGGCAGGGACCCCCTACGAATTCACGGCAAATCATACGATAGCTAATGCAAATCAACAGACCACAGGAGTAAGGTATAACGTCGTACCAACGGCCTGAACCTGTATAACTCGTGTGTCTCTGTTGCCTTCTTGTTCTCGATTACACGCTCCTCTACCGATCAATCTACCATCGTGGGGTGCCCCTCGGTGGACTGCCGACGATATTCTGTCGACAGTTGGTGCGCCAGGTAGGGGTGTGCGTACTGTTTCCTTGTCGAACAAGATGGTTTTTTCCACAGGCTCTTCGTCCCTCCCGCATCCCAGCCAGATCTTCACGGTCGGATCCATCACGTGGGTCATCAACGCCGATGGAGTTGGAGAGCTTCTCGAGCCGGTGCAGATCGGCTCTGCACCGACCACCCTCGCATCTGCAACTGCAGATCCAATCTCGGAACCACTTCCGAGGTCGGCTCCATCATCCACCCACCGCTCGCTTCCTTGCTACCAGAGGAGGCATGTCAACAACGATGATCTGATCGAATCTATCGATCAGGTCGGCCTGAAACTCACCGATTACCTCTCCATTGCTGAGTCGGCTCTGGACACCCTTGTTCAGCACCGAGCACCCTCTGATCCCGATCTGTCAACGATCAATGCTCGGTAGACTCCAAGGCCCGCCTCCCTGCCTTTCGGGCTCGCTAACACTGCAACTACGTATCAGGACGCCCTGAGGGGCAAATTCGCCGACCAGCTCGCCGACCAATTTCCACCAACCGTCAACATGCTGCACGCCGGCCGGGATCTCGGAGCATCTCTCCAAACTATCCTCGAGGAAAATCCGGACTCCGAATCTCAAGGATCCACCGAGCCCCTCGCCGAGACCTTCACCAAGCAACCTCCTCTCCTGCCTTTCTGGGGTGGCGCGATTTTCAACGTCAGTATCGACAGCCCCCCCCCCCCGGAACGGCGAAATAGACGAGGAACGTGCCGCCCGTGAAAACAGGAACACCAACCGTGCGCAACGGTGTGATAATGAATGCGCCATCGCGATGGCCGAGGCCACTCATGATAACCAGATCGATTCACAAGGAAGGCCCCTTCATCGCAACCTCAATGAAGAATTCCTCCGCGTTGACGACCACGATGTTTTCAAGACTCCGAGCGCTAATTTGGCCGTGGCCGCCAATGAACTCGCTCACCTCCCGCAGATGCCTGAGCTCGCCAAGGTTGCCGCTATGCTTAAAGCAGCACACTGTCAAGTTAACGAGATCCGAGAAGTTCAGAGACCTTCGTGCTTGACAAGCGTGATCCACCGATCAGTTGATCCTAGATCCAATCGCCGCCCCAGTCAAAGCCGCTTTGCCGACCAGTTGTAACATCCTGGCCCAGGGCTTAACAGGATTAATAGGATACTCATACCAATAAGTTGCAACTTCTTTTCCGGAAGTCCATCTGCAAATAACTCCAAGGTTAAGCGTGCTTGGCCTGGAGCGATGGGTGACCGACCGGGAAGTTCTTCCCGGGTGCGCACGAGTGAGGACAAAGTGCGCAGAAAAGACCTGTGTTGGTCTGTGAGGGCAGTCTATATCCTAGAGAAGCTGTCAGATGTAAGCGGGCCCGGCCTCGGAGAGGCGGGACGTTACAGAATGGTATCAGAGCCGACTCTCGCGGTTTCACGGGCGCGTGTGTCGCAGTTGCGCAGGCATGGTGCGCATGGCTGGTGTGGATCCGGCGTGGTCACACAGCATGGCACATGCGCTGGCTCTGGACACATGGACGTGGCCAAGAGAGGACGCTCCTGGCTTGGGATTGATCGACGAGGACATCGATCTCTTAAGGGGGTGAGGATGTAACATCCTGGCCCAGGGCTTAACAGGATTAATAGGATACTCATACCAATAAGTTGCAACTTCTTTTCCGGAAGTCCATCTGCAAATAACTCCAAGGTTAAGCGTGCTTGGCCTGGAGCGATGGGTGACCGACCGGGAAGTTCTTCCCAGGTGCGCACGAGTGAGGACAAAGTGCGCAGAAAAGACCTGTGTTGGTCTGTGAGGGCAGTCTATATCCTAGAGAAGCTGTCAGATGTAAGCGGGCCCGGCCTCGGAGAGGCGGGACGTTACACCAGTCACCACCTCCCTAGGGGGGAGTTGGAGGCCACCGCGCCGAGCATCATCGCTAGCACGACCAAGAGGTCAAACAGGACGCCCGAGTGCACCTCAGCAATCTTCGGGACGCACGACGGCGTATCGACCAACGATGTTTCGGGCGGCATGAAGATGAAGTACGACGTCGCTAGGAGTACGAGCAGGAATACGGCAACCCGGACTCAGCTCTGGAGCCGATCGTCGCCGGCAACACTGCTGATGTTGGTCCTGACAGCCCGAAAGGGCCCCCTGCATTCACCAGGGCACTCCGAACGCTCCAGTGGCCTCGTGGTTTCAAAATCACTAGAGTCGAGCCCTATGAAGGAAGGATGAACCCAACTCAGTGGCTGCAGGCTTACGCCACTGCTGTCCGAGCCACCAGAGGAGACACCAACGTCATGGCAAACTATCTCCCTGCCATGCTCACGCCAGCCGCCATGAGCTGGTTCACAAGCCTCGCCTCGGACTCCATCGGCTCTTGGGAAGATCTGAAGAGAGTCTTCACCGACAACTACATGGCCACATGCAGGCGGCCGGGCACCAAGCACGATCTCAACCGCATCAACCAAAAGCCATCCGAACTACTCCGCAGCTACATCAGACGCTTCTCTGAGATGAGGAATTCTATTCTCAACATCACGGAGGCCGAAGTCATCACCGCCTTCGTCCGAGGACTTCATCACCGAGAACTCCGTTCTAAGTTCAATAGAAAGCCACCCACCGACATCGGCGAGATGATCACAACCGCCAATCAGTACGCCGACGCTGAGGAAGCGGAGGTGCGTTTTAACGAAGACACGGGCACTAATCGCCCGTCTTGCCACCATGACGACCGCAACGACGACCGACAGCATAATGTTCACCGCCACGACAACCGCAACGACAACCGACAGTACAACGATCGCTGCTACGACGACCGTAGTTTCCACCAGGACAGCGGACGTGATCGGCCAGATGGATTCAAACCTGGTCAGAATCGCCGCCGCCGACCAGATCACTTTGTCGCCAACGTCAATGAGCCGCGCGCAAAGCGTAACTACGACGAGCAGTACAATAAGATTCTGGACGGTCCGTGCCCCCTGCACAAGAACGCCAAACACAAGATGAAAGATTGCCTTGGTTTGGCTAAGGAATTCCAGGAGAAAAAGTACAACGATGACAACGGTGGGAACGAAGGACGCCGACCACCAGGGGATAATAATAACGCCTTCCAGGACCACGACAAGGTGGTCGCCACCATCTTCGGGGGTCTCGCCTCCAATGAAAGCAGAAGGGAACGGAAGCTCGCCGCCCGACGAGTGCTCGCCATAGCTTCAGAAGAAACTACCGCCAACCCCAGCTATCGCCCGTGGTCCGAAATCTCCATCACCTTCAGCAGGGCCGACCAGTGGGCAGACATACCCTACACAGGGCATTTTCCCCTAGTCCTTAACGCGACTGTTCAGAAGGTGCTCTTCAGGAAAGTCCTCGTCGACGGTGGGAGCGCTTTGAATCTACTCTTCGCTGGGGCCCTAAGGGAGCTCGGACTCAGGACAACAGACCTCACGCTTTCAGACTCCTCCTTTTGGGGTGTGGTGCCCGGCAGGGCATCCAGACCGCTGGGGGAAATTACCCTACCAGTATAGTTCGGCACGGCAACCAACTACAGAGTGGAGCATATCAACTTTTATGTCGCCGACTTCGACACCGCCTACCACGCCATACTAGGGCGCCCGGCTCTGACCAAGTTCATGGCCGTTCCACACTATGCGTATCTGGTGTTGAAGATGCCTTCGCCTGCTGGAGTCCTGTCTCTGCGGGCCAACCTCTCCATCGCCTATGCCTGCGAGACGGAAAGTCTCGCCCTCGCCGAAGCCACCGACCTCTCCATCCAGATGGCCAGCGTGGTCGCCGAAGCCAAGACCGCGTCTGCAAACGACATGGAGATCCCAGAGCCTCCTAGGGCCTCCGCCAAGTCCAAGGAAGTCAAGGAGATCGGCCTCGGCCTCGACGACCCTTCCAAGACGGTGAAAATTGGGGCTCACCTCGACCCCAAATAGGAAAGCGTGCTCATCTCCTTCCTACGTGCCAACGCCGATGTGTTTGCTTGGAAACCTGCAGACATGCCGGGGGTACCACGGGAGAAGATCGAGCACTCCTTGAATGTCTCGCTGACCGCTAAGCCGATCAAGCAGAAACTTCGACGATTCGCGCCGGACAAAAAGGAGGCAATTAGGGTAGAAATAAAATGGCTTTTAGCTGCCGGATTTATAAAAGAAGTGTATCATCCAGATTGGTTAGCTAATCCTGTTCTTGTTAAAAAAAGAATAAAGAATGGAGAATGTGTGTTGATTATACTGATCTTAACAAACACTGCCCTAAAGACCCCTTTGGCTTGCCTCGGATAGACAAGGTTGTCGACTCCACCGCCGGCTGCGAGTTGCTCTCCTTTCTCGACTGTTACTCAGGCTACCACCAGATCTCCCTCAAGGAGGAAGACCAGGTTAAAACATCGTTCATTACGCCTTTCGGTGCATATTGTTACACCACTATGTCCTTCGGACTAAAGAACGCCGGTGCGACCTACCAAAGGGCTATCCAGACGTGCCTCGACCAACAGATCGGCCGCAACGTCGAAGCCTACATCGACGACATGGTCGTCAAGACTAGAACCGCTGACAATCTTATCTCCGACCTTGAAGAAACTTTCTCCAACCTAAGCAAATACCGATGGAAGCTGAACCCTTCAAAGTGCATCTTTGGAGTTCCATCCAGTATCCTGCTCGGCTACATCGTCAGCGCTCGGGGCATCGAACCAAACCCCGACAAAGTCTCCGCCATCACCAACATGAAATGGCCGACGTGTGTCAAGGATATACAGAAGCTCATAGGCTTCATGGCTGCATTAAGCCGATTTATCTCGCGCCTCGGTGAAAAAGGGCTGCCTTTCTTCAAGCTTCTCAAGGCCTCCGAGCTTTTTTCTTGGTCGGAGGAGGCAGACACAGCTTTCGAGCAGCTCAAATTGTTTTTAACAAAACCTCCAATCATGACAGCGCCATGACCAGATGAAACTCTGCTGGTTTACATCGCCGCCACTTCTCGAGTTGTCAGTACGGCTATTGTCGTCGAACGCGAGGAAACTAGACACGCCTACAGGGTACAGCGTCCGGTCTATTTCATCAGCGAGGTACTTAATGAGCCCAAAACTCGCTATCCTCAGGTGCAAAAGCTGTTATATGCAATCTTAATCACCTCACGCAAGCTCCGACATTACTTCGAATACTACAAGATTGCCGTGGTCACTGAGTTCCCTCTGGGAGACATTCTGCGAAATAAAGAGGCCAACGGTCATATCATCAAGTGGGCTGTTGAGCTCGGCACCTACTCCATTGACTTTAGAAGCAGGCCGACCATAAAGTCGCAGGTGCTCGCCGATTTCATAGCGGAGTGGACCGAAATCCAAGAACCCGTCGCCGCCACTTGCCCCGAGCACTGGGTGATGTACTTCGACGGCGCCCTTAATATTAATGGAGCCGGTGCGAGCATTCTATTCATCACACCGACAAAGGATAAACTCTGATATGTTCTTCGCATACACTTCCCAGTCTCTAACAACACCGCGGAATACGAAGCATGTCTCCACGGCCTCCGTATAGCCGTCGAGCTCGGCGTCAAACGCCTTATGGTATACGGGGATTCCGCGCTGGTTATCAATCAACTCAATAAAGATTGGTCCTGTTCCAGTGAGAAGATGGACGCTTACTGTGCCGAAATAAGGAAGCTAGAAGGAAAATTCTATGGCATTGAGTACCACCACGTGGTACGGGATCAAAACCAAATAGCCGACCAACTGTCGAAGATAGGATCTTCTCGTACCACGGCTCCGGCGGGGATCTTCGTTCAGGACCTCTTGACACCATCCATTAAGGAAGACAAGGAAGTTGTAGAAGTACCCCCTGCCGAGCAGTTGGTGCTCATGATACCTTCGCAGCTCGACGATTGGAGAGAACAGTTCATCAAGTACCTCTCCAACGGCGAAGTACCCACCGACAAAATTGAAACCGAACGGCTAATTCGCCGAAGTAAGCACTACGTGTTGGTAGACGGTAGCCTGATGAGGAAAAGTGCCAAGGAGGGGATACTGCAGAAATGCATCATCCAAGACGACGGCGTGAAGCTATTATCTGAAATTCACTCTGGCTCCTGTGGCAATCATGCGGCTTCGAGAACACTGGTCGGCAAAGCTTTCCGAGCAGGTTTCTACTGGCCCACGGCCATTACCGATGCAGAAGATCTCGTCCGATGATGTGAGGGATGTCAATTTTTCACCAAGCAAATACATGTGCTGGCACAAGAATTACAAACCATTCCAGCTTCCTGGCCATTCGCATGCTGGGGACTGGATATGATCGGGCCTTTCAAACCTGTGCCAGGAGGTTTCCGGTATGTGTACGTCGCCATCGATAAGTTCTCCAAATGGATCGAATACAAACCACTCGTCGCAGCTACTGCTAAAAAAGCAGTCGAGCTCTTTGAGGACATCGTACACAGATTCGGTCTCCCGAACAGCATCATCACCGACCTCGGGACAACTTTTACCGGCCATCATTTTTGGGACTTCTGCGAGGATAGGTGCATCTCTGTTAAATACATTTCCGTCGCTCACCCTAGAGCTAACGGTCAGGTCGAGCGAGCTAACGGTATGATCCTCGACGCCCTCAAGAAAAGGCTCTATCAGAAAGAAGAGAAGCACCCGGGCAGATGGCTCAAAGAACTACCAGCTGTGGTCTGGGGACTGCGCACTCAAGCTAGTCGCAGTACCGGCGTATCTCCATATTTTATGGTCTACGGCTCAGAGGCCATACTTCCAGCGGATATTGCATTCCGAGCACCCAGAGTAGAAAACTATGATGAAGACCAAGCCGTAGCTGTTCGGACAGAAGACATTGATCAGGCCGAGGAAGAACGTCTGATTACTTGCGTTCGCACAACCAAGTACCTCGAAGGTCTGCGGAGGTATTACAACCGTAACGTCAAAGGTCGTTCGTTCGCGATCGGTGACCTCGTCTTACGTCGAAAACAAAAAACCGAAGGGCTTCACAAGCTGTCCTCAACATGGGAGGGCCCTTACATCGTAAAAGGTGTCACTCGACCAAGGTCTTATCATTTATGCGACCTAGATGGACTCGATGTTCCCAACTCCTGGCACATAGAGCACCTTATACGTTTCTTCCCATGAAATAACATAGATATGTATTCTTTACTTTAATATTAATAAAGTTCTGGTCTCCATAATTTGTCTACATTTTTTCCTTCATCATAAGCTTCAACTACCGTTAGCGAAATGTAAGCCACACCGCGATGGCCTCCAATACGCTCGACTAATTCCTCCAAATCGCCGAGCGCGATTCCTCCAAATCACCGAGCGCGATTCCTCCAAATCGCCGAGCGCGATTCCTCCAAATCGCCGAGCGTGATTCCTCCAAATCGCCGAGCACGATTCCTCAAAATCGCCGAGCACATTAACTCCCAATCACCGAACACGATTTTTCCCAAAATCGCCTACTATGCTTCCTCCGGGACGCGTAGGTTTTCCTACAAAAACAACGACGGTGTTGCACTTTCAATTTTCGCAACATAGCCCGCCGATCGTCAAACAGCACACCTTTTTTCCTTCTGTTATCTATGGAAACGACCCAGTCCCCGACTACATCCTACACGTGCCTAGGGGCTCCGCCCTCTGCGTTACGGTTGGTCAGCTACGGTTCCTTGGCCATGCCTGTTCGTCCTACATGTGTCAGCGCCTCCGCGCTCAACGTTATGGACTATGGGCTAGTCAAGGCCTAGATTTCAGTTATGAATTAATCGCTCGGACGCCGCTTTAGCCATTTCTCTCACCACGTTATTCACGTTGGCTGCTGGGCAGAACGTTTTTTCGCAATAGCAATTCTAGAAGGCAACAAGGCTCTAACACCCCACCAAACGTACCATGAGCTCGGTGCTCGGCATGTTGGCCGGCAGGACACGGTCTTATGACAACGCCTATTTCTCCAACATACGCATGGGCTCCGCGTTATGCGTTACAGATCATGACCTAACTAAGGCATTTAGTTCAGTGAAAACTAAAAGATCGAACACAGCTTATATTGGGAAAAAGAGCATCGGGTCCATAATACACAGATTCTTCTTAGCCAGCTAAATCATGTAATACAGGAGGTAATATCCGAGCAGTTCTTTAAGCTTCGCCAGCAGCTTCGGTTTCGCCAAACAAGTCTATATCGCCGACAAGCACTTTCGCCACATCCTCAACGTCATCCTCCAGCTGCTGGGTCTGCGCGTCGCTCAGCCCATCGGCAAACCCACCACCTATCGACTGGATGTCGACGGACGGATAATGGGACCGAACAACCGCAAGGGCATGAGTAGCGGCGGTCAAAACGACGTCGCGGTTGAAGTTTTTGAAGTTTTCCCACGCCGCCTTGCATCTCTACACGATGGTGTCTGGCCCTTGCTGCCTACCATTAGGACGGGGCGCCGGTTCAACGTCGACGTAGTCCAGCACTGGTTTTATTGCGGCAGTTATAGTGTTGAAGTTGTCCTTCTGGACTTTGGCCTCTTGCACCAGCACATCGAACTGTGCCTTGGTTTTATGTCGATAATCTGCAAGAATTACAATGGTTCGTCACGGCAAAAAAAAGAATTACGGCGTCACTTCCGATCAGGGGAAGCCTACCTTTCAATTCTTCGGCCAGTTTGTCGGCTCGATCCGACTCCTTCGTTTTCTCTTGTCGGATTTGTTCGACGGTCTGGCGAAGCCGGTTGAGTTCTGCATCTTGCTCTGCCAGCACAAAAGATAAGACAAAAAAAAATATACGGCGACTTACTGCAAAGCACATTATGTGAAAAAGAATACCCGATTTCAGCTTGGATGCATCCTCCAACTGCTGGCACTTCCGGTCGAGCTGTTTAGTTTTACTATTGAGTTCTACGTTTTTCTTGCTCAACTGCTCGGACATATTCTTAAGTTCCTCGGATGCAATTGCCAGCTCCTCGGATGTCTTCTTCAGTTGCTCGGATGACGCCGTTAGTCGCTCGGACAGAACCCCATTTTGATGTTCAAGGTCCTGCGAATTCGACTCTGCAAGGTCCCGCTCCCGCTGGGCCCTTTGAATACTTTTTTCCGAAAGACTTAAAGCCTCCCGGAGTATCTTATTTTCCTCGGCGAGGGGCTCCATCCTCTTTATCAATTGGTGCCGTTGTTCAGCTGTCCGAGCTATCCCCTGCGGGTTAACAGTGCAAAAGATAAACCTTGATCTTCCAACAACATTTATCGGTGTTATTAGCGTGGCACTCACCTCGATTTGAGTCATAACTCCGGCGACGGCGGATTTCAACCTCTTTATCTCTCTAGTGGTGTTTTCTTCTTCGACGACTACCACCTCTTCCCCGCGTTTCCGGAGAATCCGGACGGACTGGGGCTCAGGCACGGCGCGCTCGATCTCCACGACCTCGTCCTCCTCCATCGTCGCTTGAGGCACCTTCGGGGGGCTCCATGGTCGGACCGCCGCTCCGACCACTCCTAGCACCCCTACAGGTGACGACGTTTGCTCCTCAGCAGTTGACGGGGTGGCGTCTGTAACCTCCGGCGCATCAACAGCAGCCGTAGTTTCCATTTCCACGGTAACGACCTTTTCGGTCGTAGCCGTGGTTGCGGTCGCCGACGCGCCCATCGTGTGCGCCAACGATTCACCATCGCCAGGTATGCTGGGAGCGACGGCTGGCTCGTCCTCTGTCCGCCGAACACTCGAGGACTCCTGGACGGGGGCAGTCGTCATTTTTTCTTCTGAGGTCACGGGCCTCGGCGTCGCACTGCGTCATATCGGCTTCTCAGTAACAAGGTGAAATCAAAGAACAATATAATTACTCCAAGGCAAATATACTCACGGTTTGGTCTTCCGATTGATTTTCTTGAATCGGCGGTGCCTGCCTGACCCCCCAGGCGCGGCTGCTTGATCGACCTTGTGGGAAGACTCCTGCGCCTCCGCAGCGGGCTGCCGCTCTTCTTGGTGCTCGGCGGCCCCACCTTCCGTGCGTTGTTCGGGGGCTTCGGTACTTTGCATCACCGGGGCATCCGCCGTTGCCCGACCATAACTTTCCTCTGCTCGATGCTTGGGAGCGACACTATCCGTCGGCACCTCCGTCGTGCTCGGCGGAGGTGCTGACTGGTCTTCGTCATCGTCCGACCACTCCAGCACAGCAGTTCGTGGTGGCCGAACTACTCGGTCCTCTCCAAGAGAGATGCCTCCTGGTTTGTGTGCATGAGAGCTGGCAGTTTTTCTCCTTTTTTGGGCTGGCTCGTCTACTGCCGGTCTCTTCCCGCGGACCTTCTCTGACACTAGGGATGGACTATCTGACGAGGAGCTCGGCTCACCTTCTTCATGCTGCAGTGGCCGCCGAGGATCTACTCCTTTTGGCCAATCGGCTCTCGGCACGTTTGAAAAGTATATTGACCTATCCTGCGAATGAATCTTTTCATAAGTGAGTCAGTACTATGCTCGGCAATTATTGCCTGATAGACGCGAAGCGAAATGGTTACCTAAGGAGGCGGGTTGGTGCAGTTGAAAGCCTTTGTCCCTTTAGGCCAGCTGAACGAGACATTCAAAGAAAACAGATCCATGGCATGGTCCATCACTTCTTTCTTCGACAGGCGGTCCATGCTTTCACGGGTACCATCGTTGTCACCTTTAAAGTCGAACGCCGGGTGGGCCCTCTCTTTGCAGGGTTGGATGCGCCGAACTATGAAACTAGCTGCAACCAGTTCACCCCTAAGCTCCAAGCCTTTACTCAATTCCAGAAGTTCCATTACCTGCTCCATTTCAGCGTTGTTGGGTCTCTCCGACCAGTTACTGTGGTTAACCGGGATGTAGTGGACGTCGCATCGAATCAACGGGTGACTCTGTTTGATATAGAACCATCTAGAGTTCCAACCTTTCAGGGAGGTATTCAGCGGAATGTTGATATACTCGCTGGCCATCCCATCCCTGAGCTGCAGGTACACGCCGCCGACCACCTTTGAACCGCTGCCCCCTTCTTCTTTAAACAGAACAAGTGCCTGAAGAGGTTGAAGTGCGGCAGAACACCGAGAAATGCCTCGTAGAAATGGATAAAGATAGAAACATGCAGAATGGTGTTGGGGTGCAGATTACAGAGGCTAATCGCCCAAAACTCCATAAGATCCCTTAGAAAGGGGTGGACAGGAAACCCTAACCCTCGCCAGAAATAATCCTCAAATACTACAGCCTCATCAGTATGTGGTGTCGGGAAGGGCTCACCGCTAGCTGGCCGCCATCCAGCAGTAAGACGGTCGGGGATAACGCCCGCCGCCACCATCTTATCGAGATCAGCCGCCGACGTCCTCGGCGGCACCCACTCCTCGTCGTGGCTAGCTCCAGTGGCCACTTTCTTCAGCTTTACGGCTCCTTTTTTCGGTGCCATCTCCTATGGTTTGGTCCTAGGGTTGAAGGTGAATGCTCGCGATTGATGCGGAAGGTGAAGCACAGGGATTGCGAAGGCAGGAAGCAGGGTGGCTTGATGGAGGTAGGAGGCGATGTGAGTGGCGGCGCGGTTATAAAGCACTTCCCCCACTCTGCCTTGACTCTGAGGGTTTTTGGGAAACCGTTCCCACGATCAGCGCTACATCGATTCCTCCAAAATGGTTTGATGGGCCGCAACTTGGGCTATCGCGTCACAGTAGCCCACGCCGCTCATTTATCGCCGCCACTTTCTTCGAATTCTCCGCATTTTAATGAGGCTTAGTAACTGATACTGTACGGCCATTACTCCGAATTTCTCGCCGCAATTTGATTTATCCGATATCTACGCCAGAAACTCAGGGACTGGCTACCTGCTCAGACGGTTCACTAATTTCTAAGCCTGGCACCACGTGACTACATCACCTACTATCAGGCTCGGGGACTAAGTGGGCACACTTCACCTTGCGGTGAATGTGCTCGTTTTTTGTCTCGAGGCTACGCTCGGGGACTGGCTACCTGCTCGGACGGTTCACTAATTTCTGAGCCTGGCACCACGTGACTACGTCACCTACTGTCAAGCTCGGGGACTAAGTGGGCACACTTCACCTTGCGGTGAATGTGTTTGTTTTTCTGAAAGCCTCTGAGCATCCAAAGGATAAACCAGGTATCTTTACCATTGTTTTCGGATTCTAAGTGGGCACACTTCACTTTACAATGCAGGAATTTTTAATTTTGGACTTGAGCTCCTTACACCCTTATGACAAGCCATGCTCAGAACACACTGCTCGGCGATGTTGTACACTGCTCGGCAGTTGCTCACAACTGATTGGCTGCTCCTTATGGTGGTCGGGCCATGATTTGGACAGCTCAGTCTTGGTTCGCACCTGCTCGGAAAAGTCTCAAGACGGCGTTGCGCAACGGGTACAAGGCGCTCGGGGACTAGCTGTGGGGGGTACGACCCCGGATACCCACGGCAGGTCACATGGGCTATGCCTCCAGGGGCGGTCTAGCCCGCAAGAAGGAGCCTTGCGGGGCACGATTCTGTTCGGCGACCCCCGCAAGGCACGGAGAGGATATCCTAAAGATGTTACGAGATCTGATAGGATATATACAATCCCATGTTTCTTGTAATCTGTTATTACTTTCTGGTTATCTCTTAGATCTAACCGACTTGTAACCTTGCCCCCCGGACCATATAAGGCGGGCAGGGACCCCCTACGAATTCACGGCAAATCATACGATAGCTAATGCAAATCAACAGACCACAGGAGTAAGGTATTACGTCGTACCGACGGCCTGAACCTGTATAACTCGTGTGTCTCTTTGCCTTCTTGTTCTCGATTACACGCTCCTCTACCGATCAATCTACCATCACGGGGTGCCCCTCGGTGGACTGCCAACGATATTCCGTCGACAGATTACAATAGAGTACAAGATCTGATAAATTCAACAAAGAAAGCAAAGGAGATCATTCTAGAGTGGCAGCAAAGAACCCAGTGGAATTAGAGGTTGCAACCCTACGCACCAAGATTCGATATAACTAGCAGAATAAACATAACCTAGATACATCACAACTACAGAGGATGAAGCAAATCCAGGGTTATGAACAGGGAGACAACCACGTTCTGGACGAGCACACTGATATAGTTACCTCCAAACCAAGACCAGCAAACGACAAAGACCAAAGGAGTACAAATCAAGAACCTTCTACTGGCTTCTTCTCAACAGAGAAGAACCCAGAGAAGGCTCGGGGGCTACAAGTACCCACCATAGAAAAGTACATTTTTAATTTTTTGACCCTCCAGCTTTTTGTACCAAAAAACAAGAGGCTCGGGGGCTACACTCAATGAGTGCAATTTTTTGCAAAAATTGCACTCGTTGCACTCAAAGGAAAAGAACTCGGAGGACATCAAGACAGAGAGACCCTCTAGCTTTCTATGCCAAACAGCTAAGGCTCGGGGGCTGCACTCACTGAGTGCACTTTTTTCAGCAAAAGTGCACATCAGTCAGAAGAAGAATCAAAGAAGACCATCTCAAGATTTCACTTCAAGAAGAACCCGGATTAAGTCTACAACAACTCGGCCCTTGAAGCTCAATCATGAAATGCTCGGGGGCTTGTCGATGTGGAACCCTACGGGCCCCCATAGACCGTATTATAGGGAAGTGGACCTTGGTAACAAGGCCCACAGCCCAATCGCCAAGAAGAACACGGAGCAAAGCAACGTGCAAGACCAAAACTCCAATTCGGACTATACAAGGAAAGGCGCCCGAAGCATAGCTTAGGACTCTGACCTTGTATCCGAGTAGAACACAAACAACTCCTCTCAGCACCTAGACTATAAAGGGCTGGTGAGGATATCCCTTGTAAACGACTGAACACACCCAATACTCAAAGCAACACGACGCAAACAGGCTAACGCCAAACTGGACGTAAGGTTATTACTCGACCAAGTCGAGGGCCCGAACCAGTATAAATCGTTAGTCTCTTTGCATGACTGTCGAGTTCCACTATTTGTCGAAGCCCGAACAACTATCCCGGGTACCCCCGTGGCAGGCTATCGGTGGTAAAACATCGACAACTAGGGGATTAGGAAATCTGACCATTGTGAAGGCAGGTTGTTTTGCTGCAGAAGTACATGACACTACCAGCACACATAATAGACATGTTGTCAAGTCATCCTTGCATGAATGTACCTGTCTTGAATGGCAGCACACTGGAAAGCCTTATCGGCATGCTTTGGTCTTGCTAACAGCCCAACAAAGTGTTGATGTAAAGTTGGAGGACTTCGTTCATGACTATTACTCTGCGCCCATAGTTCTTCTCAGTCTTTGCCATCAATGCCTTGACAATGCAGCATTTTCATTTGTCGTAGTGGACAAGAGGGAGAAGGACTCTACTCCTAGCCCTCTGGATGGCCCCCGTCGAATTGCTGCTCCCATCCATTTGGGTGGCGCTGAAGTGGAGCGGTGCTGGCTAGGAGGGGCTATAGCTTGCGGCCTAAGCTGACGCCTACAGTGGAGGGGGAGGCGTGGGGGCAAGCCTGCACAGCAGGGGAGGAGAAGGCGTGGGGGCGGGCCTGTGCCAGCAAGGGAGGAGGCGGCGTGGGGGAAGGCCAGCAATGGCACAGGAGGGGAGTGGCTTGGTGGCAGGGCTGTGCCGGTAGGGGAGGGGCGGCGTGGGGGAAGGCCAGCGCCGGCACGTGAGGGGAGCGGCGTGGTGGCAGGGCTGTGCCGGCAAGGGAGGGGGCGGCGTGGGGAAGGCCAGCGCCGACACGGGAGGGGAGCGGCGTGGTGGCAGGCTTGTGCTGGCTGATGCCGCTGGGGATGGAGGAGAGGGCCGATCCGTTTTGTGTTCGATCCATTTTGATGAACATAACAACAGACAGGGGTAGGAATGGAAGGAGACATCTTCTCTTTTTTTTCTATGAATTAAAACTACCCAAGATGTATTTCAGCGGGTTACACCAGTTTCATAATGACAAACTAGCGAAACCACTTTGAGGGATGGTAAAACTGCGAAACTCGTTTTTGATGATGGATGAAATGCCAAAGTCTCCGCTAAAAGTTATAGAAAACAATATTAATATTTATATTCTAATATAAAAACATACTAGCATGATCAATCTAACAATATTTATTTGATATTATAAATACTAATTTATTTTTTATATATATTTGAAAACTTGGGATTTGGTTGAGTAACAATGTTTATTTGGTATCATTAACATTAGTTTACCTTTTATATATTTGATTAAACTTAATATTGGTTGACTTCTCGAGACGTGAGATGATATTTATTTTAGGACTAGCAAACATGTCCGTGCGTTGCAATAGGAGAAAAAACTATAAAACACTCACAGAGAATGACGATGGAAATAGTACATATCTATTTATGTTTTTCTTGTTCTTGAAATATAATATCTATTTTTTTATGACAGTGACGTCCTTGTCCATAATATAAGTTAATGTTGGTAATAACATGACAATGTCATATTAAGCCTATATCAGATTAAAATACAATCTTAATACATCTTTTCTCCCGTTGCAAAGTACACAGAAATATTTAGACATAAATATATCCTAACTTTAATTCCATATTATCAAGTGTTACCTATTGAGTTCCTTGACTTTCTTTGAAATCTTTAATTTCTAATATATGATTAAAGTTGATAAATAGTTAGTTGACAACGTGTCAAGTACTAATATGTTCGTTGATGACTATAACGCGAGGCAATTCTCGATTTTACACATGCCAACCTCGTCAAAGATTGTAAAATAGAGTTATCTAGACTGGATTAGATAACAAAGTGCTCAGAATTTCAATTTACAGTTTTATTAGCGATATAGATCGTCGCCTGAGCCAAGTTCCAAAAGAATAGATTTGTTTCTATTTTTCTAATGAAAATTACACCAACATCTTGGTGGTATTTTTTAAAATTCTTAGCAAAGGTCAATGGTTTAAAGGCATCTAATGTTGTGTTTATTATTTGTTTTTAACTTATATAAAAAATATCGGAGCGAACAGAGAAAAAACAAAGAAATACACAGACGGTCAAAAGAAAAGAAAAAGTGAACTCCAAACAAGACACGGGAGCTGACAGTAACAAAAGAACAGAAAAAGAAGATAAAAACACGAATCGGAAAAGGAGGAGAAATAGAATTGTGGACGGAAACCACGGACGGCAGAGAAAACGGAATTATTTTAGATCGGAACACGGAACTAAAAACAGAAATAGCTGTTGAAACAGAAAAATAAAAAGGAACGAATCCAAGTACAAAACAGATGAAAAAGAATTGGAGAGGGCAGAAAAAAACGCGACACAAATTTTGTCTCTTTAAATATTAGGTGAGGCATCGGAATTGGGATCGAGAGAAATACACGCAGCAAGGAGGTGGAGTTTGACTCCGACAAGGGATGGAGTTTGACTCTTACGGAAAATAAATTTTTTATTTTGATAGAAGAAATCGAGTGCTTTGAAATCAGATCGTATATCGTGTTAGACGAGAGCTATTCTAATTCATATGAGCATGTGTTATATATATAAATTTAGATGGAAGAAACTCTCCATTGTCCGACAGTAAGAGGGAAGCGGACAAAAAAATAGATGGATAAAAAAAATGACCGAAAATTTTGTATCTTTATTATTAAGTATAGATAGATATAGATATAGATAGCAGACTAGGTATTAACTTATTATATTTTGTTTAGAGTTCTATAATAAATATTAATTGTAACCAACACAGATTAAATATGCGATGAAAAGCTAGGTTGAAAAGTATTATTCGTTTATTTGTTATGAAAGAAAAACGGTACCAGATTGATAAGTTTAAGCTAACGTGGCCATACCTATTATATTCTGAGATTAGAGGAAAGGAAGGAGAAGAAAAATTATAATTGGAGAAAAGACAATAGCAGCGGCAGGGATGGAAGCTGGGTGGCCCAATAGCCCTGGCAGCAGCTGGGCCAAGCATCTAGTGATCTCGTCTCCAACCCTCCATTCTCTTCTCTTCTCTTCCCTTTCCTGCTACCTGTAGAGTTCAGTTTCTCTCGAGCCAATGAGCAGCGAAGCAATTATTATACAATATCTTATTAAGCTAATCATGACTCTAATCAAGCATGTGCTTCTTTCATTCCACCTTATCCGTATCCATCCCATCCATTGCAGGCAGTTGCAGCAAAATAATTCACTCACGATTTTTTTAATAGCGGTACTGATGATAATAATATTTTAACAAGAGTTAAATGAGAAGCCTTTGAACTTGTAAGTCTTTGAACTTGTAAGTCTGTCTCTAACAACGGTTATCCAAAATACAAGATCCATTTCACGTTTGGGTAGCGTTACTGGCAAAGACTTCAATATTCATTTTTTGTCTTCTCCAATAATAAGACTCAAAAGAGAACCCTTTCTGCAAATAGGTCTCTAGGAGAGAGGATACTCAGATTTAGGTTATACCTCTCCTTACACTCAAAATGGGTGTGACAGACCCAGGATCTAAGACCAGGGTAGTCCTAGTAAAAAAATTCATGTGTAATACTATAAAATCCAAACAAAAAGTTCAGCAAACATAGCTATAAATTAACCAAATTACAATAATACATTTAAAAAGGTTCGAAACTTACATAAATAGGTCCGAAACTTACTCAAATAGATCATACAAAAGATAAGGTCTTAAAAAAAAGAAACTACAATTGCAGATGTGTCATTCATAATTGAAGGATCAGCACAATACAGATATAAGCACCTAGCATCATATGCAATCATGCAGGGTGAAGCTTTTGCCCAAACAACATTTTCCAGGTGTAAAAAAATACAGTAGTATCCTTGTGCACAACAAATTATATGTGAAAATGGTTTACACCCGAAAAATACTACCAAACAGGACCTAAGTGGATATGGGAATTGGGAACAGAACTACAGAAGCACCTACCAGTGACTAGTTACTCAGTCAGCCACCGGGGGTAGGGCAGGGCCCCATTGGCTGGGGCTAGGCGGCCAGTCGGCCAGGGCGGTGCAGTGGATGGCAGCGGCCGCCGTGGGCCGCTAGCGGGCGGCGGCTAGACGCGTCCGGCGCTGGCCGCCGGTGGACTGGCGGAGCCGGTGGGGCCGCGGGTGTGGGGCGAGCAGGGGTGGGCCAGCTGGCGAGGTGGGGCAGGCGTTCGCACCGGTGGCAGGCATCCGGGAGGGGCGGCGCGCGGCTAGGGCGGTCGCTCGTACCCACGTCACGTCGGGGTCGGGGGGGGGCGAGGAACGCGGACTCGTGGTGTCTTCCGCCTAGGCTGAGACGAGAGTGACCAGGGAAGCTTGAAGGAGAGTGTTTGGGCCAATTTTTCTTGGTTTCTGAAGAGTAGTAATAGAATTTTGGGCCAAATTTGTGGGTAGTCCTGAGCCTACCTAGACTACCCATTGGGCCTGCCACTGCTTCCATATAGGTACTCCATTGAGGCTATATGTATTGTTTTGGAGACCCATTTTGAGTTTGGGTCTTCTCATGGGTCTCCTGTTAGAGACAGCCTAACGGGGTGTCATTTAGGTCTATGAACTTGAAAAATGCATTTCTAGACATCTAAACTTGCTAAATGATACACCATAGGTCCATACTTGCCACACGGATATTTTTATCTGACGTGGCATTGCCACGTGATAGGAAAATATGCGGTGAACCCCCTAAAATCTAAATGAAATATCCTGAATAGGTCATCTGGGTTCAATCCTCGCTAGGACATGCACGCCACCTGTTCGACGCAATGCCGCAGAGTAACACACGCTGCCCACCTCGTCTCTACGGCGCCTTGCCAAGTGTTGTACATGCCACGCTCGCAGCTTGCCCGTGACCTCGCCTTCAGCTCCAAGCCGAGCCAAGTTTGGGGATCTGGATCAGTTTGCCAATGGAGGCGTCTTAGGCGGGCGGGCAGACTCGGCTTTGGCGGGCCCCTACTTGATGTCACTAGTGCCTCGCGGGCTATAGGAGGTGCCAACCACGGCCTGCTTGCCTCTGCTCAGTAGCCGCCGTAGCCTAGCGGAGACCGGGGACCGCATCTTGTCGGTGGTCCCGGGCATCTGGCTCACCGACAACAGGGAGTTCATGGGCGATGTGCTCAGGGCCACGGGCCACATCGAGGTGTCGATGACTAGGTTCTCCTTCATGTGCCCAGAGGGCGAGGAGCTCACGGCGGCAGCGCTAGCGCTAGCGATGGGCGGTGAGGGCGTGGTTAGGCCAGCGTTGGTGACCTCGTCGTGGGTGCCCTAGAAGAGGACGTTGGTGGGGAACACTAGGAACCCTAGCGATGCACCGAAGGGCTCCTCTCACGGTAGGGCGTCGAGGTCACATGATGACTGACCACATGACGGCGACGACAGCATGCAGCAAGCGAGCGGCGAGCACTGGGGTGCTATCGGTGAACAACGAGGAGACCGACCAAACTGTGCAAAGGTCATGTATGGGGCATTATGGCGAAGCTAAAACACATGTTGGATAGAACAGAGAGGAAAAAAATTAGTGCCACAATAGAGCTTCAGCTCTA
>NW_027097527.1:0-21769 GCF_019320115.1 Miscanthus floridulus
GGTATCACTTGTAAGACACTGTAATTTTCTTAGAATTTATTATGCACATTGGGTATAGGTTTATTATTTAACCTAATTATCTAAATAAATTAATAAATGCAATTAAATAAATAGCTTGGGCTTTGCCATTATGTTTTCTTGAGTGTATTTGATGCCCCTGAACTGTTGGTGTACTTGGTGGTGTCAAATTTTGAATGCTTATATGTAGTAGAAATATTGTCGCTTTATAATTCGATTTAACATGTTTTCGGACAGATTCTGTTGCTTGTTATGTTGCATAGTCAAAATGATGTTTTCTGTAGAAATGATTAATAACAAAGTTGTAGGTAACTTCTTCATCTATCTTGTGTTAAAATTTCAGGTCAATAGGCCAAAGGGTTTAGGAGTTCTATCTGTTTAAAGTTAGTTTTCCGAATTGCGTGTTCTCTGGAATTTCTGGACAGCACTGCATAGATTGCCTATTTTGTCTAGGATAGATTAGTGATTCAGCTTTTGGTTATTAAATAAGAGTTGTAGACAATTTTATAAGCTTTCCATAAAGTCTAAGATCACAGCATTTGGATAAGTATAACTTTCAGTTATGATATAAACTTGTAACTGTCATGTGTAACTTAGATATTGCTTTGTGTGAAATTTGTAAATAACTAGAGAAGAGATATGCACCTACTAGGCAAATAAGGAGTTAGCATTGTTATCATTTTGCTACTTAATATCATTGTCACAGCATGTACATCCTGTTATCACATCCTCCGTGATCCATCTTAAGCATTCATGGCTACTTACTTATGCATATGCATGCAATAGGTGCAACCGAAGGAGATCACACTAGTGGAGCTCGACGTCGAGCCCGCAGGAGGAGAATCAGGAAGTTCATCACCTGGAGGTTCCCGGAGAAGGAGAGCCTGAAAGCCGATCACCTTCCCGAGTGCCCCGATCACCAGCCTTCGACGTTTGTGAAAGGCAAGCCCCGGAGCATTATAAGCCTCCCTATTTTATTAATGTCACTTAAAGTTATTCGTATTGCTGCATTACGTGACAGGAGTTGTTTGGAAACCATTGTTGCATATTACCTTCCTTGACCAGAAATATTTACCATGAATCCTATTTAAGTCCAGGAACGTTTATCATGCTTAGCTATGCTTAGACCGGTAGAAGTCGGGTGATTCCCTGTCACCTGCGAGCTATAGGTGATAACTTAATCACGGTTGGCTATATTGTGCTATCGTGGAACATAACCTGGTATTGTTGAATAAATGGAGACCGGGTGGAGTCTTATATGTGGTATTGTAGTGACTCCACTCTGTGTCGTTTAAGGACCGGACGTTGGAGGTCATCTTGTCATGTTGAACGCAGCCTCTCACATAGTTGGTTGGATAAGTCGTTCCGACCGCGAAGCCGAGTAGCTCATCTCAGGCCGGGACCACGAGCAGTTCAAGTGCGCACTCTGGATGGTAGTATGGATGTGCGGAGAGCCATTGGCGTAAGCCCAAAGGCGGGTTAGAGTCCCGATCACCCTTGGCAGAGTGGTTCTCTGATTGTGCGGCGCTGGTCGTACCCACGAATTTGGTTCCTGATTTGTACCAAAGGTGACCTAAGGCTACCTTCGCGAGGTCATGCCTGGGTGTGTGTTAGGAATAATTCCCCAGCTGGGTAGGAATCGATTCGAATCGCCGTCTCTCCCGGATAGTGAGAACTTGACTTGAGTTCCTTTCATCGTAGTAAATTATGGAAATGATGGTTATGAGATTATGCAAGAACTCAACTGGATATGGTTATTATTGTGATGACTTAATGGTACCAACATGTTTGGCATAGGATAGTTGCTAATCTAGTATGAGATAGGATTAATAACTGGTGATTCACAATTAAAGAGATGTTGGATAACTTATGCTTTTTCTGCAAATAATGTCTACCAGCTCTACTTATAAAGCCTTGCATACTCCTTGGTGTCTTAGTATATTAGTTGGACGGGTAAGTCTCGCTGAGTACCTTCTCGTACTCAGGGTTTTATTTCCCTTTGTTGCAGATAACGTTATGTTTCATGGCTACTGCAAGAACTGTCTTGCTCCTGCTGTGGATGAGGACTAGGACCATGGGTAATGGTCATTCTGTATTTCATCTCATCTTTGTGCTTTTGGTTGGAGATGACTATGACACTGGCTTTGTATTAAACTACGTGTGATGTTGATGTTAAACTACTTTGCTTCCGCTACTTTCAAACTTGGTTTGTAATAATTATTCGAACTCTGATGTATGAGACCTATTTGTGAACTGTGATGTAACATGTGACTGGTTGTGTTGAATCTCTACGATCTTGGTTTGTATGTTGGTTGTTTGAGATCCTTCGCGATTTCGTTGGACTACCGGGTTTATATGGGCTCAAGTATGACGGTTTGATCGCTTCGGTGATTGCTATTGTACTTGTGCTCTTATAAATTGGACGGTTCTGTGACAGCTGGCATCAGAGCAAGGATTCAACATTAAAACTTGTCATATGTGTATTTAAAAACAAAGGTTTTGTGTTATAAAAATCTAAAGTGTGCCAGTGGTCATCTCCTTTATGCCCAGTTAAGGACTTTTAGGTGGCTATTTAAGTACTAACATGGGGGGTTTTTACTTTCGTCGTCCATACGGCGTGCTATTGTATGGATGCCATTCACTTGAATGGTAATGTATGGATCAAATGCCTCTACTGCTAAGGTAAGAAGGTAAGTTGATGAGTGGCATGACCGCAAGACGTGAGCGTGCGGTCGGGGAGAGCTAGTTTTGATACGACTGTATATGCATGCTTGCATGATGTGTATGGTGCGTATTTAATTGTGGGTATAAATTGTCATCGGGTAGCTTTGATACAGAAGTATATGTATGGGTATACATATATGGAAGTATTTAGTTGCAATTTAGATCCTGCATTTACATTTATGTACTTATATCTGTTAGGTTGGGCTGAAATGCATTTTCTGCAGGTACACTAACAACGAAACGTGTAGCTCGTCTAGTTACGAATGTATTGAGAGAACGTATGTATGCCACCGAGTATGTCATTAGAGATTATTTTTCTAAGTTTGTGAGGACGTACGGAACGAGCATACATCATGGTGCATTGTTCATTCATGTTCCTACATGATCCCCCCTTAAATGATCTATCGTTAAGTAAACCGTTTCTTTTGCACGTGTCTCCCTTAAGTGGTAACTGAAGATGAAGAGGTGAAGCCTTGTGAGGATGACCATGGTGATGGTGTGCCCAACATCGATAGCGACCACCCCGAGGAGTAGTTTAGCTATAGTAGTATGAGCACGATAAGCGATCATTTGGTGATGTTATGTTGTGGAATTGAATTATTGTGCCTCTGTGTTATTGTATGAAATTATGATTCTCTCCAGTAATTACAGTATGGCATAATTTTTGCAATTCTTCTGCAATCTCTTGACATCATCCAATAATCACTGATTGTTGCGATTTCGCAGATGACGTGCACTCGTAGGGGAACTTTTGGTGACGATGCAAGTGGCAGTGATGGCCATGGCAATGGTCATGAGGATCTTCCCCCACCACCGCATCCTACCCCAGCTGAGATGATGGCTCAGCTAATGGAAACTCAACGTGCTATGGGTGAAGTGCTTGCTACGGTCTCGCGCAGAATGCTGGACAAGGACATGGAAGAGATCAGCATCAGGGACCTGAACCTAACCAGTTCAGTACTTTTAAGGACTTTCTCGACACCAAGCCTCCTGTCTTTAAGGAAGCAGAAGAACCACTGCAGTCAGATGAGTGGTTGAATACAATTGAACAGAAGTTCCGTCTCTTAAGGCTCACTGAACACTTGAAGACCGAGTATGCATCGCACCAGTTGCATGGACCAGCAGGCATATGGTGGAGTCACCATCGATCCACTTTGCCTGGAGATGCTCAAATTACATGGAATCAGTTCAAGGTTGCATTTAGGGGGCATTATATTCCCCCAGGTCTGATGAGCATGAAGCATACGGAATTATGAGGCTGACACAGGGAACTAAGGGTTTGACAGAGTATCTGCATGCCTTTAACAATTTGTCAAGGTATGCTATAGAGTTTGTGGATACAGATGCAAAGAAAATTGCTAGTTTCAAGCGGAGCCTTAGCCCAAAGCTGATGAAGACGCTCGCTAACAACAAATGTGCTACCTTCAATGAGTTTGTTAGTGATGCACTAACCCAAGAGAACCAGAACAACATCTATACAGCGTCCAAGAATCGCAAGCGAGCTTTTGAAGCAGGAGTATCTCAGTCCCAAGCTCCTACCAATGCAAGACCCCAGTTCCGCCCTCCAGCTCCAAAGTTTAGACCACCCCAGAAGAAGGCACAACCAAGTCAGAACCAGCAAGTATACCGCAAGGCTTATTCTGTTGCTCTACCTAAGGGTAGCACTGGACAGAGTAGCTCCAATGTTCCACCTAATGGTATGCCATGCTGGAATTGCAACAAGATTGGCCATTGGTCAATAAATTGTCCATATCCCAGGAAGAACAACAACCAGAAGCAGGGCAATTCCAGTGGACGTCAGGGACATGTACACTATACCACCATGGAAGAGATTCCCTCTGGTGAAGTGGTCACGGCTGGTATGTTTCTCGTGAATCATCATCCTGCAGTTGTTTTATTGATTTGGGAGCTTCGCATTCTTTCATGAGTCCAATATTTGCATCCAAGTATGACCAGAAAATAGTTGTAGTAGAAAAGGGTGGTTATTGCATAAGTGCTGCTGGGAGCAACATTTCTACCAACCAGATAGTTAGAGGTGTACGCATCCAAATAAGTGAACGGGAGTATACTGCCAACTTAGTGATATTACCGGGATTGGGTATTGATGTGATCTTGGGGATGAATTGGATGAAGAACCATGGTGTTCTTATTGATACCTCGACTAGAACTGTTATGTTGAGGGATCCCAAGAATAATGAGGCTTTTCTTGTACCCCTTCCTCGGGAGTTTGATCTCCATAATGTGGCCAATGCTATCCAGCCTATGGCCCTTGCTGATATTCTGGTAGTATGTGAATTTCCGGATGTCTTTCCTGATGAATTGCCAGGGTTACCACCGAACAGAGAGATAGAGTTCAAGATAGAATTGTTACCTAGTACCGCACCTATTTCTCGAAGACCATATAGAATGCCTCCCAATGAGTTAGCAGAATTGAAGATTCAATTGCATGAACTTTTAGAGAAGGGTCTCATTCGCCCCAGTTCATCACCTTGGGGTTGTCCCGCCATATTCGTGAAAAAGAAGGACAAGTCTTTGCGAATGTGTGTGGATTACCGCCCACTCAATGCTGTTACTATCAAGAACAAGTATCCCTTTGCCTCGCATTGATATCTTGTTTGATCAATTGTCGAAAGCAAAAGTGTTCTCTAAGATTGATTTGAGGTCAGGTTATCACCAAATCAAGATTAGGCCAGAAGACGTACCTAAGACTGGCTTTTTCCACTAGGTATGGCCTTTATGAGTATTTAGTCATGTCCTGTGGATTGACCAATGCTCCTGCCTACTTTATGTATTTGATGAACTCAATGTTCATGCCTGAACTTGACAAGTTTGTGGTTGTGTTCATCGATGATATCTTGATTTATTCTGAGACGGCAGAAGAACATGAAGAGCACTTGAGAGTGGTATTGTTGAGACTAAGAGAGCATAAGTTGTATGCAAAGTTTAGTAAATGTGAGTTTTGGTTGAAGAAGGTACCTTTCCTAGGTCACGTCTTATCAAAAAATGGAATCTCTGTAGACCCATCCAAAGTACAAGAAGTAATGGATTGGAAAGCCCCAACCTCAGTTCATGAAGTCCTGAAGTTTTCTTGGTTTAGCTGGATATTATCGTTGGTTTATCCCCGATTTCTCCAAGATATCCAAGCCTATGACCAGGTTACTTCAGAAGGATGAGAAGTTTGTTTGGACACCAGAGTGTGAAGTGGCTTTTCACACTTTGCGGACGTTGCTGACTACTGCTCCTGTGTTGGCACAGCCTGATATTGAGAAGCCATTTGATGTATTTTGTGATGCCTCAGGAACCGGTTTAGGGTGTGTTTTGATGCAGGAAGGCCGAGTCATTGCTTATGCCTCGCGCCAGTTGAGAAAGCATGAGGTCAACTATCCAACGCATGATTTAGAGCTTGCTGCAGTTGTCCATGCTTTGAAGATTTGGAGACATTATCTGCTTGGTAATGTTTGTCATATCTATACTGATCACAAGAGTCTTAAGTACATTTTTACTCAACCTGAGTTGAACATGAGGCAGCGAAGATGGCTAGAATTGATCAAGGACTACAACCTAGAAGTGCATTATCATCCGGGGAAAGCCAATGTAGTTGCCGATGCCTTAAGTCGGAAGTATCATAGTAATTCTTTGTTGGAAGATGGTTTCAACTTATTGCATTCGGCGGTCCTACACAATATCACAGTTAGTTGTTCTATAGAGTCAAGGATCATTGAGCTGCAAAAGACCGATGTTGGTATATTCCACATCAAGAGAAAGATGAAAGAAGAAGAAAGTAAACATTTTCGGTTAGATGAGAATGATGTTCTATGGTTTAAAGATCGGCTTGTAGTGCCGAAAGATAGGGAGTTGAGGAACCAAATCCTAGAGGAAGCTCATTCGTCCAAGCTATCCATTCACCCGGGTAGCAGCAAGATGTATCAAGATTTGAAGACTAGATTTTGGTGGACAAAAATGAAGAAAGAAATTGCGGCATATGTGGCAAGATGTGATAACTGTTGCCGAGTGAAGGCCATTCATATGAAACCAGCAGGTTTACTTCAGCCACTGTCTATTCCAAGTTGGAAATGGGATGACATTAGTATGGATTTCATTGTTGGACTTCCAAAGACCCAAAAAGGTCATGATTCAATATGGGTAATTGTTGACCGTCTCACCAAGTCTGCGCATTTTATTCCTGTTAATGTCCAGTATCGACCTCATCAATATGCAAAGCTGTACATGGAACAAATTGTCAGATTGCGTGGTGTACCTAAGAGCATTGTATCAGATCGAGGGTCCCAATTTGTTAATCATTTTTGGGAACATCTGCATAAGTACTTGGGTACCACATTGATTCGCAGCTCTGCTTATCACCCCCAGACCGCAGGTCAAACTGAACGTGTGAATCAGATCCTGGAAGATATGTTGAGAGCATGTGTGATTTCTTCCAAGGGTTCATGGGAGGACTGGTTACCTTTGGTTGAATTCTCCTACAATAATAGTTATCAAGAGAGTATTAAGATGGCTCCATTTGAAGCTTTATATGGTCGCAAGTGTAGGACCCCTCTAAATTGGATTGAGCCTGGTGAAAGAAGGTATTATGGAATTGACTTTGTCAAAGAAGCTGAAGAACGAGTACAAATCATTCAACAACATATAGAAGCCGCTCAATCAAGACAAAAGAGTTATGCAGATAAGAGGAGAAGTCCTATTATATTCCAAGTCGGAGATTATGTGTATCTGAAGGTATCCCCAATGAGGAGAGTACAAAGGTTTGGAGTTAAGCGAAAACTTGCTCCTAGGTATATTGGACCATACAAGATCATTGCACAAAAAGGACCAGTAGCCTACCAACTCCAGTTACCTCCGGAAATGAAAGCAATATTCAGTGTTTTTCATGTCTCCCAACTCAAGAAATGTCTTCGTGTGCCCGAAGAAGCTATTGAATCTACTAGTATCAAGATTCAGTCGGATTTGACATATGAAGAGAGACCTATTAAAGTGCTTGAAGAAATGGAAAGAGTGACCCGTAGCAAAGTCACCAAGTTCTACAAAGTGGTTTGGAATAATCATAGTGAGCAAGATGCTACGTGGGAGCGTGAGGACTATCTTCGTGAGGTTTATCCGAGTTTCTACGTGGAATGGTAGGTCGTGCAATCTCGGGGCGAGATTTCTTTTAGGGGGGAAGGGCTGTAACACCCTCGGTGTTAAGCATGCATTTAACCTTGACATTGCATGATCATAAGCATCCATGAGCATGCATGTGCATGAGCATCTCAATTGCTATACCTTTGTTAGCTGATATTTCATGTGTGTTACTTAATTACCTTACTTAAGTTTGGGTTTTCATGGAATCAAAGTATGGAATGTGTGTGGAACCTTGTGAATGCTTTAAACATGTTTAGAATAGCATAAGGAACAACTTTGGTATTCATGGCTAAGTCTAGTTTAGTCTCTAAGTCATTGATATGGTGTATGTCATCATTTTAAAGTACTATGTTTGACCTAGTTTGAACTATGTCATAGAGTCTTTGCATGGCAGTGAACCTTTAAGAGAAGTTGTAGTATTTGAGTAGGGCAACAACTTTTATGTTTGGGTCTTGAGCTAAATCAGTGCATAGCTTAGTCATTTGGTGCTCACAAAAATCAACAATTCACTGGTTTTCAGCACTTAGAATTTTTCTAAGTCCTTCTCGGTTTTCCAGTTTCGCAGGCTTGATTTTGGCATGATATTACTGTGTATTAGTTGGGAATTAGGACTCGATCCTTTAATAGAAGTTGAAGATAGTATATAGCTTCTATGACTTTGGTTTAGAGTGTTTGCGCTTTTACTTCACGGATTAGGAGATAGAGCATCACCAAATAGCGCTGTCAGGCTGCCTCGCGCGCTTTGCTGATGAAACTGAATCGCGCTACAGTAACCCGACCGTTTCAGAGCTTCAACGCCGCGTGGCCGCCGCGCGTCGCCGATGTCCTGCCCGCTCAGGCCACGTTGGGCCACTGAGCGCCAACTCAAGACCCAGCGCGCGCCTGTGAGTCTCCTAGCGCCACATTTCGCTTTGCCTTCTCCCTTGCTCACCGCAGCGACCGCAGCAGCCGCCGCAGTGCCGGGCACCTTCGCCGTCGCCATTGCCGGCCTTAGCTCGCACCGTGTCCCACCTACGCCACTGCAGTAGCTTCGCCGTGGTCCCACCACACCACTGCGTCCACATTGGCTAACTCGGAGCGCTCGGTAAGCCGTCTCGTCGCGAACGGCATCGCCGGTGTTCCCGTCGCCGTGGCCGCCCCGCCATGAACGCCGCCATCATCGATAGCCCCGGCCATAGGTCAAATTAGTTATCACGGTGTGTTCAGGATGTTGTGGGGATGCTCTTGGTTCGTTGCCGTCACCGGAAACGGTCGCCGGCGGTGAACATCGCCGTCGTCCAGGCCGCCGCGCGATGCTCTGTTTCGTGTTTTCGGTTTGCTACAGTGCCAGTTCATAAAGCTAGCTCATTTGTTTTCTGATTGAATGCAACTTTGGAAAATCATAAGTGGAGTTATTTAGGTCCAATTTTGGTGAACCAAATTTTGTTGTATTCCTAATGAAGTGTAGTTTTTTATAAAAATATATAATCTGTTGCTTGACACTTTTCTATAGGGTTTACTATTTTCACCAAAACAGACCTTGCTAGCTTGTCATTTTTGTAAAGAATGTTACACTTGGTAAAATGTCCTGAAACTTTTACAGTAGTCTATTGGTATCACTTGTAAGACACTGTAATTTTCTTAGAATTTATTATGCACATTGGGTATAGGTTTATTATTTAACCTAATTATCTAAATAAATTAATAAATGCAATTAAATAAATAGTTTGGGCTTTGCCATTATGTTTTCTTGAGTGTATTTGATGCCCCTGAACTGTTGGTGTACTTGGTGGTGTCAAATTTTGAATGCTTATATGTAGTAGAAATATTGTCGCTTTATAATTCGATTTAACATGTTTTCGGACAGATTCTGTTGCTTGTTATGTTGCATAGTCAAAATGATGTTTTCTGTAGAAATGATTAATAACAAAGTTGTAGGTAACTTCTTCATCTATCTTGTGTTAAAATTTCAGGTCAATAGGCCAAAGGGTTTAGGAGTTCTATCTGTTTAAAGTTAGTTTTCCGAATTGCGTGTTCTCTGGAATTTCTGGACAGCACTGCATAGATGGCCTATTTTGTCTAGGATAGATTGTGATTCAGCTTTTGGTGATTAAATAAGAGTTGTAGACAATTTTATAAGCTTTCCATAAAGTCTAAGATCATAACATTTGGATAAGTATAACTTTAGTTATGATATAAACTTGTAACTGTCATGCGTAACTTAGATATTGCTTTGTGTGAAATTTGTAAATAACTAGAGAAGAGATATGCACCTACTAGGCAAATAAGGAGTTAGCATTGTTATCATTTTTTCTACTTAACATCATTGTCATAGCATGTACATCCTGTTATCACATCCTCCGTGATCCATCTTATGCATTCATGGTACTTATTTATGCATATGCATGCAATAGGTGCAACCGAGGGATCACACTTGTGGAACTCGACGCCGAGCCGCAGGAGGAGAATCAGGAAGTTCAGCACCTGGAGGTTCCAGAGAAGGAGAGCCTGAAGCCGATCACCTTCCCGAGTGCCCCGATCACCAGCCTTCGACGTTTGTGAAAGGCAAGCCCCGGAGCATTATAAGCCTCCCTATTTTATTAATGTCACTTAAAGTTATTCGTATTGCTGCATTACGTGACAGGAGTTGTTTGGAAACCATTGTTGCATATTACCTTCCTTGACCAGAAATATTTACCATGAATCCTATTTAAGTCCAGGAACGTTTATCATGCTTAGCTATGCTTAGACCGGTAGAAGTCGGGTGATTTCCCTGTCACCTGCGAGCTATAGGTGATAACTTAATCACGGTTGGCTATATTGTGCTATCGTGGAACATAACCTGGTATTGTTGAATAAATGGAGACCGGGTGGAGTCTTATATGTGGTATTGTAGTGACTTCCACCTGTGTCGTTTAAGGACCGGACGTTGGAGGTCATCTTGTCATGTTGAACGCAGCCTCTCACATAGTTGGTTGGATAAGTCGTTCCGACCGCGAAGCCGAGTAGCTCATCTCAGGCCGGGACCACGAGCAGTTCAAGTGCGCACTCTGGATGGTAGTATGGATGTGCGGAGAGCCATTGGCGTAAGCCCAAAGGCGGGTTAGAGTCCCTGATCACCCTTGGCAGAGTGGTTCTCTGATTGTGCGGCGCTGGTCGTACCCGCGAATTTGGTTCCTGATTTGTACCAAAGGTGACCTAAGGCTACCTTCGCGAGGTATGCCTGGGTGTGTGTTAGGAATATTTCCCCAGCTGGGTAGGAATCGATTCGAATCGCCGTCTCTCCCGGATAGTGAGAACTTGACTTGAGTTCCTTTCATCGTAGTAAATTATGGAAATGATGGTTATGAGATTATGCAAGAACTCAACTGGATATGGTTATTATTGTGATGACTTAATGGTACCAACATGTTTGGCATAGGATAGTTGCTAATCTAGTATGAGATAGGATTAATAACTGGTGATTCACAATTAAAGAGATGTTGGATAACTTATGCTTTTTCTGCAAATAATGTCTACCAGCTCTACTTATAAAGCCTTGCATACTCCTTGGTGTCTTAGTATATTAGTTGGACGGGTAAGTCTCGCTGAGTACCTTCTCGTACTCAGGGTTTTATTCCCTTTGTTGCAGATAACGTTATGTTTCATGGCTACTGCAAGAACTGTCTTGCTCCTGCTGTGGATGAGGACTAGGACCATGGGCAATGGTCATTCTGTATTTCATCTCACCTTTGTGCTTTTGGTTGGAGATGACTATGACACTGGCTTTGTATTAAACTACGTGTGATGTTGATGTTAAACTACTTTGCTTCCGCTACTTTCAAACTTGGTTTGTAATAATTATTCGAACTCTGATGTATGAGACCTATTTGTGAACTGTGATGTAACATGTGACTGGTTGTGTTGAATCTCTACGATCTTGGTTTGTATGTTGGTTGTTTGAGATCCTTCGCGATTTCGTTGGACTACCGGGTTTATATGGGCTCAAGTATGACGGTTTGATCGCTTCGGTGATTGCTATTGTACTTGTGCTCTTATAAATTGGACGGTTCTGTGACAGCTGGTATCAGAGCAAGGATTCAACATTAAAACTTGTCATATGTGTATTTAAAAACAAAGGTTTTGTGTTATAAAAATCTAAAGTGTGCCAGTGGTCATCTCCTTTATGCCCAGTTAAGGACTTTTAGGTGGCTATTTAAGTACTAACATGGGGGGTTTTTACTTTCGTCGTCCATACGGCGTGCTATTGTATGGATGCCATTCACTTGAATGGTAATGTATGGATCAAATGCCTCTACTGCTAAGGTAAGAAGGTAAGTTGATGAGTGGCATGACCGCAAGACGTGAGCGTGCGGTCGGGGAGAGCTAGTTTTGATACGACTGTATATGCATGCTTGCATGTGTGTATGGTGCGTATTTAATTGTGGGTATAAATTGTCATCGGGTAGCTTTGATACAGAAGTATATGTATGGGTATACATATATGGAAGTATTTAGTTGCAATTTAGATCCTGCATTTACATTTATGTACTTATATCTGTTGGGTTGGGCTGAAATGCATTTTCTGCAGGTACACTAACAACGAAACGTGTAGCTCGTCTAGTTACGAATGTATTGAGAGAACGTATGTATGCCACCGAGTATGTCAGTTAGAGATTATTTTTCTAAGTTTGTGAGGACGTACGGAACGAGCATACATCATGGTGCATTGTTCATTCATGTTCCTGCATGATTCCCCCTTAAATGATCTATCGTTAAGTAAACCGTTTCTTTTGCACGTGTCTCCCTTAAGTGGTAACTGAAGATGAAGAGGTGAAGTCCTTGTGAGGATGACCATGGTGATGGTGTGCCCGACATCGATAGCGACCACCCCGAGGAGTAGTTTAGCTATAGTAGTGCGAGCACGATAAGCGATCATTTGGTGATGTTATGCTGTGGAATTGGATTGTTGTGCCTCTGTGTTATTGTATGAATTTATGATTCTCTCCAGTAATTACAGTATGGCATAATTTTTGCAATTCTTCTGCAATCTTTGGGCATCCTCCAATAATCACTTGTTGTTGCAACTTCGCAGATGACGCGCACTCGTAGGGGAATTTTTGGTGATGATGCAGGGTGGTAACGATGGCCGTGGCAATGGTCACGAGGATCTTCCCCCACCACCGCATCCTACCCCAGCTGAGATGATGGCTCAGCTAATGGAAACTCAACGTGCTATGGGTGAAGTGCTTGTACGGTCTCGCGCAGAATGCTGGACAAGGACGTGGAAGAGATCAGCATCAGGGACCTGAACCTAACCAGTTCAGTACTTTTAAGGACTTTCTCGACACCAAGCCTCCTGTCTTTAAGGAAGCAGAAGAACCACTGCAGTCAGATGAGTGGTTGAATACAATTGAACAGAAGTTCCGTCTTTTAAGGCTCACTGAACACTTGAAGACCGAGTATGCATCGCACCAGTTGCATGGACCAGCAGGGCATATGGTGGAGTCACCATCGATCCACTTTGCCTGGAGATGCTCAAATTACATGGAATCAGTTCAAGGTTGCATTTAGGGGGCATTATATTCCCCCAGGTCTGATGAGCATGAAGCATACGGAATTCATGAGGCTGACGCAGGGAACTAAGGGTTTGACAGAGTATCTGCATGCCTTTAACAATTTGTCAAGGTATGCTATAGAGTTTGTGGATACAGATGCAAAGAAAATTGCTAGTTTCAAGCGGGGCCTTAGCCCGAAGCTGATGAAGACGCTCGCTAACAACAAATGTGCTACCTTCAATGAGTTTGTTAGTGATGCACTAACCCAAGAGAACCAGAACAACATCTATACAGCGTCCAAGAATCGCAAGCGAGCTTTTGAAGCAGGAGTATCTCAGTCCCAAGCTCCTACCAATGCAAGACCCCAGTTCCGCCCTCCAGCTCCAAAGTTTCGACCACCCCAGAAGAAGGCACAACCAAGTCAGAACCAGCAAGTATACCGCAAGGCTTATTCTGTTGCTCTACCTAAGGGTAGCACTGGACAGAGTAGCTCCAATGTTCCACCTAATGGTATGCCATGCTGGAATTGCAACAAGACTGGCCATTGGTCTAGAAATTGTCCATATCCCAGGAAGAACAACAACCAGAAGCAGGGCAATTCCAGTGGACGTCAGGGACATGTACACTATACCACCATGGAAGAGATTCCCTCTGGTGAAGTGGTCACGGCTGGTATGTTTCTCGTGAATCATCATCCTGCAGTTGTTTTATTTGATTCTGGAGCTTCGCATTCTTTCATGAGTCCAATATTTGCATCCAAGTATGACCAGAAAATAGTTGTAGTAGAAAAGGGTGGTTATTGCATAAGTGCTGCTGGGAGCAACATTTCTACCAACCAGATAGTTAGAGGTGTACGCATCCAAATAAGTGAACGGGAGTATACTGCCAACTTAGTGATATTACCAGGGATTGGGTATTGATGTGATCTTGGGGATGAATTGGATGAAGAACCATGGTGTTCTTATTGATACCTCGACTAGAACTGTTATGTTGAGGGATCCCAAGAATAATGAGGCTTTTCTTGTACCCCTTCCTCGGGAGTTTGATCTCCATAATGTGGCCAATGCTATCCAGCCTATGGCCCTTGCTGATATTCTGGTAGTATGTGAATTTCCGGATGTCTTTCCTGATGAATTGCCAGGGTTACCACCGAACAGAGAGATAGAGTTCAAGATAGAATTGTTACCTAGTACCGCACCTATTTCTCGAAGACCATATAGAATGCCTCCCAATGAGTTAGCAGAATTGAAGATTCAATTGCATGAACTTTTAGAGAAGGGTCTCATTCGCCCCAGTTCATCACCTTGGGGTTGTCCCGCCATATTCGTGAAAAAGAAGGACAAGTCTTTGCGAATGTGTGTGGATTACCGTCCACTCAATGCTGTTACTATCAAGAACAAGTATCCTTTGCCTCGCATTGATATCTTGTTTGATCAATTGTCGAAAGCAAAAGTGTTCTCTAAGATTGATTTGAGGTCAGGTTATCACCAAATCAAGATTAGGCCCGAAGACGTACCTAAGACTGCTTTTTCCACTAGGTATGGCCTTTATGAGTATTTAGTCATGTCCTTTGGATTGACCAATGCTCCTGCCTACTTTATGTATTTGATGAACTCGGTGTTCATGCCTGAACTTGACAAGTTTGTGGTTGTGTTCATCGATGATATCTTGATTTATTCTGAGACGGCAGAAGAACATGAAGAGCACTTGAGAGTGGTATTGTCGAGACTAAGAGAGCATAAGTTGTATGCAAAGTTTAGTAAATGTGAGTTTTGGTTGAAGAAGGTACCTTTCCTAGGTCACGTCTTATCAGAAAATGGAATCTCTGTAGACCCATCCAAAGTACAAGAAGTAATGGATTGGAAAGCCCCAACCTCAGTTCATGAAGTCCGAAGTTTTCTTGGTTTAGCTGGATATTATCGTCGGTTTATCCCCGATTTCTCCAAGATATCCAAGCCTATGACCAGGTTACTTCAGAAGGATGAGAAGTTTGTTTGGACACCAGAGTGTGAAGCGGCTTTTCACACTTTGCGGACGTTGCTGACTACTGCTCCTGTGTTGGCACAGCCTGATATTGAGAAGCCATTTGATGTATTTTGTGATGCCTCAGGAACTGGTTTAGGGTGTGTTTTGATGCAGGAAGGCCGAGTCATTGCTTATGCCTCGCGCCAGTTGAGAAAGCATGAGGTCAACTATCCAACGCATGATTTAGAACTTGCTGCAGTTGTCCATGCTTTGAAGATTTGGAGACATTATCTGCTTGGTAATGTTTGTCATATCTATACTGATCACAAGAGCCTTAAGTACATTTTTACTCAACCTGAGTTGAACATGAGGCAGCGAAGATGGCTAGAATTGATCAAGGACTACAACCTAGAAGTGCATTATCATCCGGGGAAAGCCAATGTAGTTGCCGATGCCTTAAGTCGGAAGTATCATAGTAATTCTTTGTTGGAAGATGGTTTCAACTTATTGCATTCGGCAGGTCCTACACAATATCACAGTTAGTTGTTCTATAGAGTCAAGGATCATTGAGCTGCAAAAGACCGATGTTGGTATATTCCACATCAAGAGAAAGATGAAAGAAGAAGAAAGTAAAGCATTTTCGGTTAGATGAGAATGATGTTCTATGGTTTAAAGATCGGCTTGTAGTGCCGAAAGATAGGGAGTTGAGGAACCAAATCCTAGAGGAAGCTCATTCGTCCAAGCTATCCATTCACCCGGGTAGCAGCAAGATGTATCAAGATTTGAAGACTAGATTTTGGTGGACAAAAATGAAGAAAGAAATTGCGGCATATGTGGCAAGATGTGATAACTGTTGCCGAGTGAAGGCCATTCATATGAAACCAGCAGGTTTACTTCAGCCACTGTCTATTCCAAGTTGGAAATGGGATGACATTAGTATGGATTTCATTGTTGGACTTCCAAAGACCCAAAAAGGTCATGATTCAATATGGGTAATTGTTGACCGTCTCACCAAGTCTGCGCATTTTATTCCTGTTAATATCCAATATCGACCTCATCAATATGCAAAGCTGTACATGGAACAAATTATCAAATTGCATGGAGTACCTAAGAGTATTGTATCAGATCGAGGGTCCCAATTTGTTAATCATTTTTGGGAACATCTGCATAAGTACTTGGGTACCACATTGATTCGCAGCTTCTGCTTATCACCCCCAGACCGCAGGTCAAACTGAACGTGTGAATCAGATCCTGGAAGATATGTTGAGAGCATGTGTGATTTCTTCCAAGGGTTCATGGGAGGACTGGTTACCTTTGGTTGAATTCTCCTACAATAATAGTTATCAAGAGAGTATTAAGATGGCTCCATTTGAAGCTTTATATGGTCGCAAGTGTAGGACCCCTCTAAATTGGATTGAGCCTGGTGAAAGAAGGTATTATGGAATTGACTTTGTCAAAGAAGCTGAAGAACGAGTACAAATCATTCAACAACATATAGAAGCCGCTCAATCAAGACAAAAGAGTTATGCAGATAAGAGGAGAAGTCCTATTATATTCCAAGTCGGAGATTATGTGTATCTGAAGGTATCCCCAATGAGGAGAGTACAAAGGTTTGGAGTTAAGCGAAAACTTGCTCCTAGGTATATTGGACCATACAAGATCATTGCACAAAAAGGACCAGTAGCCTACCAACTCCAGTTACCTCCGGAAATGAAAGCAATATTCAGTGTTTTTCATGTCTCCCAACTCAAGAAATGTCTTCGTGTGCCCGAAGAAGCTATTGAATCTACTAGTATCAAGATTCAGTCGGATTTGACATATGAAGAGAGACCTATTAAAGTGCTTGAAGAAATGGAAAGAGTGACCCGTAGCAAAGTCACCAAGTTCTACAAAGTGGTTTGGAATAATCATAGTGAGCAAGATGCTACGTGGGAGCGTGAGGACTATCTTCGTGAGGTTTATCCTGAGTTTCTACGTGGAATGGTAGGTCGTGCAATCTCGGGGCGAGATTTCTTTTAGGGGGGAAGGGCTGTAACACCCTCGGTGTTAAGCATGCATTTAACCTTGACATTGCATGATCATAAGCATCCATGAGCATGCATGTGCATGAGCATCTCAATTGCTATACCTTTGTTAGCTGATATTTCATGTGTGTTACTTAATTACCTTACTTAAGTTTGGGTTTTCATGGAATCAAAGTATGGAATGTGTGTGGAACCTTGTGAATGCTTTAAACATGTTTAGAATAGCATAAGGAACAACTTTGGTATTCATGGCTAAGTCTAGTTTAGTCTCTAAGTCATTGATATGGTGTATGTCATCATTTTAAAGTACTATGTTTGACCTAGTTTGAACTATGTCATAGAGTCTTTGCATGGCAGTGAACCTTTAAGAGAAGTTGTAGTATTTGAGTAGGGCAACAACTTTTATGTTTGGGTCTTGAGCTAAATCAGTGCATAGCTTAGTCATTTGGTGCTCACAAAAATCAACAATTCACTGGTTTTCAGCACTTAGAATTTTTCTAAGTCCTTCTCGGTTTTCCAGTTTCGTAGGCTTGATTTTGGCATGATATTACTCGGTATTGGTTGGGAATTAGGACTCGATCCTTTAATCGAAGTTGAAGATGGTATATAGTTCTATGACTTTTATTTAGATTGTTTTCGATTTTGCTTCACGGATTAGGAGATAGAGCATCACCAAATAGCGTTGTCAGGCTGCCTCGCGCGCTTTGCTGACGAAACTGAATCGCGCTACAGTAACCCGACCGTTTCAGAGCTTCAACGCCGCGTGGCCGCCGCGCGTCGCCGATGTCCTGCCCGCTCAGGCCACATTGGGCCACTGAGCGCCAACTCAAGACCCAGCGCGCGCCTGTGAGTCTCCTAGCGCCTCATTTCGCTTTGCCTTCTCCCTTGCTCACCGCAGCGACCGCAGCAGCCGCCGCAGTGCCGGGCACCTTCGCCGTCGCCATTGCCGGCCTTAGCTCGCACCGTGTCCCACCTACGCCACTGCAGTAGCTTCGCCGTGGTCCCACCACACCACTGCGTCCACGTTGGCTAACTCGGAGCGCTCGGTAAGCCGTCTCGTCGCGAACGGCATCGCCGGTGTTTCCGTCGCCGTGGCCGCCCCGCCATGAACGCCGCCATCATCGATAGCCCCGGCCATAGGTCAAATTAGTTATCACGGTGTGTTCGGGATGTTGTGGGGACGCTCTTGGTTCGTTGCCGTCGCCGGAAATGGTCGCCGGCGGTGAACATCGCCGTCGTCCAGGCCGCCGCGCGATGCTCTGTTTCGTGTTTTCGGTTTGCTACAGTGCCAGTTCATAAAGCTAGCTCATTTGTTTTATGATTGAATGCAACTTTGGAAAATCATAAGTGGAGTTATTTAGGTCCAATTTTGGTGAACCAAATTTTGTTGTATTCCTAATGAAGTGTAGTTTTTTATAAAAATATATAATCTGTTGCTTGACACTTTTCTATAGGGTTTACTATTTTCACCAAAACAGACCTTGCTAGCTTGTCATTTTTGTAAAGAATGTTACACTTGGTAAAATGTCCTGAAACTTTTACAGTAGTCTATTGGTATCACTTGTAAGACACTGTAATTTTCTTAGAATTTATTATGCACATTGGGTATAGGTTTATTATTTAACCTAATTATCTAAATAAATTAATAAATGCAATTAAATAAATAGTTTGGGCTTTGCCATTATGTTTTCTTGAGTGTATTTGATGCCCCTGAACTGTTGGTGTACTTGGTGGTGTCAAATTTTGAATGCTTATATGTAGTAGAAATATTGTCGCTTTATAATTCGATTTAACATGTTTTCGGACAGATTCTGTTGCTTGTTATGTTGCATAGTCAAAATGATGTTTTCTGTAGAAATGATTAATAACAAAGTTGTAGGTAACTTCTTCATCTATCTTGTGTTAAAATTTCAGGTCAATAGGCCAAAGGGTTTAGGAGTTCTATCTGTTTAAAGTTAGTTTTCCGAATTGCTTGTTCTCTGGAATTTCTGGACAGCACTGCATAGATTGCCTATTTTGTCTAGGATAGATTGTGATTCAGCTTTTGGTTATTAAATAAGAGTTGTAGACAATTTTATAAGCTTTCCAGAAAGTCTAAGATCACAGCATTTGGATAAGTATAACTTTAGTTATGATATAAACTTGTAACTGTCATGTGTAACTTAGATATTGCTTTGTGTGAAATTTGTAAATAACTAGAGAAGAGATATGCACCTACTAGGCAAATAAGGAGTTAGCATTGTTATCATTTTGCTACTTAATATCATTGTCACAGCATGTACATTCTGTTATCACATCCTCCGTGATCCATCTTAAGCATTCATGGCACTTATTTATGCATATGCATGCAATAGGTGCAACCGAGGAGATCACGCTAGTGGAGCTCGACGTCGACCCGCAGGAGGAGAATCAGGAAGTTCAGCGCCTAGAGGTTTCCGGAGAAGGAGAGCCTGAAGCCGATCACCTTCCCGAGTGCCCCGATCACCAGCCTTCGACGTTTGTGAAAGGCAAGCCCCGGAGCATTATAAGCCTCCCTATTTTATTAATGTCACTTAAAGTTATTCGTATTGCTGCATTACGTGACAGGAGTTGTTTGGAAACCATTGTTGCATATTACCTTCCTTGACCAGAAATATTTACCATGAATCCTATTTAAGTCCAGGAACGTTTATCATGCTTAGCTATGCTTAGACCGGTAGAAGTCGGGTGATTCCCTGTCACCTGCGAGCTATAGGTGATAACTTAATCACGGTTGGCTATATTGTGCTATCGTGGAACATAACCTGGTATTGTTGAATAAATGGAGACTGGGTGGAGTCTTATATGTGGTATGGTAGTGACTCCACCTGTGTCGTTTAAGGACCGGACGTTGGAGGTCATCTTGTCATGTTGAACGCAGCCTCTCACATAGTTGGTTGGATAAGTCGTTCCGACCGCGAAGCCGAGTAGCTCATCTCAGGCCGGGACCACGAGCAGTTCAAGTGCGCACTCTGGATGGTAGTATGGATGTGCGGAGAGCCATTGGCATAAGCCCAAAGGCGGGTTAGAGTCCCGATCACCCTTGGCAGAGTGGTTCTCTGATTGTGCGGCGCTGGTCGTACCCGCGAATTTGGTTCCTGATTTGTACCAAAGGTGACCTAAGGATACCTTCGCGAGGTATGCCTGGGTGTGTGTTAGGAATAATTCCCCAGCTGGGTAGGAATCGATTCGAATCGCCGTCTCTCCCGGATAGTGAGAACTTGACTTGAGTTCCTTTCATCGTAGTAAATTATGAAAATGATGGTTATGAGATTATGCAAGAACTCAACTGGATATGGTTATTATTGTGATGACTTAATGGTACCAATATGTTTGGCATAGGATAGTTGCTAATCTAGTATAAGATAGGATTAATAACTGGTGATTCACAATTAAAGAGATGTTGGATAACTTATGCTTTTTCTACAAATAATGTCTACCAGCTCTACTTATAAAGCCTTGCATACTCCTTGGTGTCTTAGTATATTAGTTGGACGGGTAAGTCTCGCTGAGTACATTCTCGTACTCAGGGTTTTATTCCCTTTGTTGCAGATAACGTTATGTTTCATGGCTACTGCAAGAACTGTCTTGCTCCTGCTGTGGATGAGGACTAGGACCATGGGCAATGGTCATTCTGTATTTCATCTCACCTTTGTGCTTTTGGTTGGAGATGACTATGACACTGGCTTTGTATTAAACTACGTGTGATGTTGATGTTAAACTACTTTGCTTCCGCTACTTTCAAACTTGGTTTGTAATAATTATTCGAACTCTGATGTATGAGACCTATTTGTGAACTGTGATGTAACATGTGACTGGTTGTGTTGAATCTCTACGATCTTGGTTTGTATGTTGGTTGTTTGAGATCCTTCGCGATTTCGTTGGACTACCGGGTTTATATGGGCTCAAGTATGACGGTTTGATCGCTTCGGTGATTGCTATTGTACTTGTGCTCTTATAAATTGGACGGTTCTGTGATAGCGTCCACGCTTGTCCTATCCGTTTATCTCTCTCTTTTTATTATCCTGTTGGTTTTAGCAGAGCGGCCGGTTCTGTGAGGCGGGATGGGCCATGATTGTTGGAGGTATTCCTCGGATGGCCCAGAAAGTAAAAGCTAGGCGCATTAATACTAGAGTGGCCCAATTTCTTTCACATTCGTGACAATGGGCAGCACAATATTACAGCCTAAAAACCAACTCAACCCGTTGGTGCGTCCAGCCCAACAAACCAACTCAACCCGTTGGAACAAGTTCTGTTGAGTCAGCCCGCGATAGTTGAGCAAGTCCATACGGAGACTATCAGTGTAGAATCACCGTAAACGTCACCACTGCCTCCATTAGATAGATAAGATAGAAAGGATTGCATTAC